>NW_027595346.1:0-300000 GCF_964213995.1 Mustelus asterias
GAGAGAGAGAGTGCGTGTGTGAGAGAGAGAGAGTGCGTGTGTGAGAGAGAGAGAGTGCGTGTGTGAGAGAGAGAGAGTGCGTGTGTGAGAGAGAGAGAGTGCGTGTGTGAGAGAGAGAGAGTGCGTGTGTGAGAGAGAGAGAGTGCGTGTGTGAGAGAGAGAGAGTGCGTGTGTGAGAGAGAGAGAGTGCGTGTGTGAGAGAGAGAGAGTGCGTGTGTGAGAGAGAGAGAGTGCGTGTGTGAGAGAGAGAGAGTGCGTGTGTGAGAGAGAGAGAGTGCGTGTGTGAGAGAGAGAGAGTGCGTGTGTGAGAGAGAGAGAGTGCGTGTGTGAGAGAGAGAGAGTGCGTGTGTGAGAGAGAGAGAGTGCGTGTGTGAGAGAGAGAGAGTGCGTGTGTGAGAGAGAGAGAGTGCGTGTGTGAGAGAGAGAGAGTGCGTGTGTGAGAGAGAGAGAGTGCGTGTGTGAGAGAGAGAGAGTGCGTGTGTGAGAGAGAGAGAGTGCGTGTGTGAGAGAGAGAGAGTGCGTGTGTGAGAGAGAGAGAGTGCGTGTGTGAGAGAGAGAGAGTGCGTGTGTGAGAGAGAGAGAGTGCGTGTGTGAGAGAGAGAGAGTGCGTGTGTGAGAGAGAGAGAGTGCGTGTGTGAGAGAGAGAGAGTGCGTGTGTGAGAGAGAGAGAGTGCGTGTGTGAGAGAGAGAGAGTGCGTGTGTGAGAGAGAGAGAGTGCGTGTGTGAGAGAGAGAGAGTGCGTGTGTGAGAGAGAGAGAGTGCGTGTGTGAGAGAGAGAGAGTGCGTGTGTGAGAGAGAGAGAGTGCGTGTGTGAGAGAGAGAGAGTGCGTGTGTGAGAGAGAGAGAGTGCGTGTGTGAGAGAGAGAGAGTGCGTGTGTGAGAGAGAGAGAGTGCGTGTGTGAGAGAGAGAGAGTGCGTGTGTGAGAGAGAGAGAGTGCGTGTGTGAGAGAGAGAGAGTGCGCGTGTGAGAGAGAGAGAGTGCGCGTGTGAGAGAGAGAGAGTGCGCGTGTGAGAGAGAGAGAGTGCGCGTGTGAGAGAGAGAGAGTGCGCGTGTGAGAGAGAGAGAGTGCGCGTGTGAGAGAGAGAGAGTGCGCGTGTGAGAGAGAGAGAGTGCGCGTGTGAGAGAGAGAGAGTGCGCGTGTGAGAGAGAGAGAGTGCGCGTGTGAGAGAGAGAGAGTGCGCGTGTGAGAGAGAGAGAGTGCGCGTGTGAGAGAGAGAGAGTGCGCGTGTGAGAGAGAGAGAGTGCGCGTGTGAGAGAGAGAGAGTGCGCGTGTGAGAGAGAGAGAGTGCGCGTGTGAGAGAGAGAGAGTGCGCGTGTGAGAGAGAGAGAGTGCGCGTGTGAGAGAGAGAGAGTGCGCGTGTGAGAGAGAGAGAGTGCGCGTGTGAGAGAGAGAGAGTGCGCGGTAGAGAGAGAGAGTGCGCGTGTGAGAGAGAGAGAGTGCGCGTGTGAGAGAGAGAGAGTGCGCGTGTGAGAGAGAGAGAGTGCGCGTGTGAGAGAGAGAGAGTGCGCGTGTGAGAGAGAGAGAGTGCGCGTGTGAGAGAGAGAGAGTGCGCGTGTGAGAGAGAGAGAGTGCGCGTGTGAGAGAGAGAGAGTGCGCGTGTGAGAGAGAGAGAGTGCGCGTGTGAGAGAGAGAGAGTGCGCGTGTGAGAGAGAGAGAGTGCGCGTGTGAGAGAGAGAGAGTGCGCGTGTGAGAGAGAGAGAGTGCGCGTGTGAGAGAGAGAGAGTGCGCGTGTGAGAGAGAGAGAGTGCGCGTGTGAGAGAGAGAGAGTGCGCGTGTGAGAGAGAGAGAGTGCGCGTGTGAGAGAGAGAGAGTGCGCGTGTGAGAGAGAGAGAGTGCGCGTGTGAGAGAGAGAGAGTGCGCGTGTGAGAGAGAGAGAGTGCGCGTGTGAGAGAGAGAGAGTGCGCGTGTGAGAGAGAGAGAGTGCGCGTGTGAGAGAGAGAGAGTGCGCGTGTGAGAGAGAGAGAGTGCGCGTGTGAGAGAGAGAGAGTGCGCGTGTGAGAGAGAGAGTGCGCGTGTGGAGAGAGAGAGTGCGCGTGTGAGAGAGAGAGAGTGCGCGTGTGAGAGAGAGAGTGCGCGTGTGCGAGAGAGAGTGCGCGTGTGCGAGAGAGAGTGCGCGTGTGCGAGAGAGAGTGCGCGTGTGCGAGAGAGAGTGCGCGTGTGCGAGAGAGAGTGCGCGTGTGCGAGAGAGAGTGCGCGTGTGCGAGAGAGAGTGCGCGTGTGCGAGAGAGAGTGCGCGTGTGCGAGAGAGAGTGCGCGTGTGCGAGAGAGAGTGCGCGTGTGCGAGAGAGAGTGCGCGTGTGCGAGAGAGAGTGCGCGTGTGTGTGCGAGAGAGAGTGCGCGGTGTGCGAGAGAGAGTGCGCGTGTGCGAGAGAGAGTGCGCGTGTGCGAGAGAGAGTGCGCGTGTGTGCGAGAGAGAGTGCGCGTGTGCGAGAGAGAGTGCGCGGTGTGCGAGAGAGAGTGCGCGTTGTGCGAGAGAGAGTGCGCTGTGTGCGAGAGAGAGTGCGCGTGTGTGTGCGAGAGAGAGTGCGCGTGTGTGTGCGAGAGAGAGTGCGCGTGTGTGTGCGAGAGAGAGTGCGCGTGTGTGTGCGAGAGAGAGTGCGCGTGTGTGTGCGAGAGAGAGTGCGCGTGTGTGTGCGAGAGAGAGTGCGCGTGTGTGTGCGAGAGAGAGTGCGCGTGTGTGTGCGAGAGAGAGTGCGCGTGTGTGTGCGAGAGAGAGTGAGCGTGTGTGTGCGAGAGAGAGTGAGCGTGTGTGTGCGAGAGAGAGTGAGCGTGTGTGTGCGAGAGAGAGTGAGCGTGTGTGTGCGAGAGAGAGTGAGCGTGTGTGTGCGAGAGAGAGTGAGCGTGTGTGTGCGAGAGAGAGTGAGCGTGTGTGTGCGAGAGAGAGTGAGCGTGTGTGTGCGAGAGAGAGTGAGCGTGTGTGTGCGAGAGAGAGTGAGCGTGTGTGTGCGAGAGAGAGTGTGTGTGTGTGTGTGCGAGAGAGAGTGTGTGTTTGTGTGGAGAGAGAGTGTGTGTTTGTGTGTGTGCGAGAGAGAGTGTGTGTTTGTGTGTGTGCGAGAGAGAGTGTGTGTTTGTGTGTGTGCGAGAGAGAGTGTGTGTTTGTGTGTGTGCGAGAGAGAGTGTGTGTTTGTGTGTGTGCGAGAGAGAGTGTGGGTGTGAGAGAGTGTGTTTGTGCGTGTGTGAGAGAGAGTGTGGGTGTGAGAGAGAGTGTGTTTGTGCGTGTGTGAGAGAGAGTGTGTGTGTGAGAGAGAGTGTGTTTGTGCGTGTGTGAGAGAGAGTGTGTGTGTGAGGGTCTGAGAGAGAGTGTGTTTGTGCGTGTGTGAGAGAGTGTGTGTGTGAGGGTGTGAGAGAGAGTGTGTTTGTGTGAGAGAGTGTGTGTGTGAGGGTGTGAGAGAGAGTGTGTTTGTGTGTGTGTGAGAGAGAGTGTGTGTGTGAGGGTGTGAGAGAGAGTGTGTTTGTGTGTGTGTGAGAGAGAGTGTGTGTGTGTGTGTGAGAGAGAGTGTGTTTGTGTGTGTGTGAGAGAGAGTGTGTGTGTGAGGGTGTGAGAGAGAGTGTGTGTGTGTGAGGGTGTGAGAGAGAGTGTGTTTGTGTGTGTGTGAGAGAGAGTGTGTGTGTGAGGGTGTGAGAGAGTGTGTTTGTGTGTGTGTGAGAGAGAGTGTGTGTGTGAGGGTGTGAGAGAGAGTGTGTTTGTGTGTGTGTGAGAGAGAGTGTGTGTGTGAGGGTGTGAGAGAGTGTGTTTGTGTGTGTGTGAGAGAGAGTGTGTGTGTGAGGGTGTGAGAGAGTGTGTTTGTGTGTGTGTGAGAGAGAGTGTGTGTGTGAGGGTGTGAGAGAGAGTGTGTTTGTGCGTGTGTGAGAGAGTGTTTGTGTCTGTGTGAGAGAGAGTGTGTGTGTGAGTGTGGGGATTAAATTCTCTCCATCTCGAGGCCTCACAGTCCCAGTCTGTTAGTCTGCCTGTGTCTCATTGTCTATACCTCCCTGTGCCAGTCCCCAACGCTCTTTCTCAAACTCTCTCAGTCTGTGTCCTGCCTTCCGCTTTTAACCTCTTCTCTCTTCATTTTTTGAATGTATCTTTCTGTTTTCTCACGCTCTCTCTCTCTCTCTCTCTCACTGTCTGACACGCACTCACCATTTGTCTTTCTCTCGCTCTTAGATTTCTTTCCGTTTCTCTTCCCTTCCCTTCAGACTCTCTCTCCAGCCTATCCTCTCTACACCCTGTCCTCTCTCTCCACCCTGTCCTCTCTCTCCACCCTGTCCTCTCTCTCCACCCTGTCCTCTCTCTCCACCCTGTCCTCTCTCTCCACCCTGTCCTCTCTCTCCACCCTGTCCTCTCTCTCCACCCTGTCCTCTCTCTCCACCCTGTCCTCTCTCTCCACCCTGTCCTCTCTCTCCACCCTGTCCTCTCTCTCCACCCTGTCCTCTCTCCACCCTGTCCTCTCTCTCCACCCAGTCCTCTCTCTCCACCCAGTCCTCTCTCTCCGCCCTGTCCTCTCTCTCCACCCAGTCCTCTCTCCACCCTGTCCTCTCTCTCCACCCTGTCCTCTCTCTCCACCCTGTCCTCTCTCCACCCTGTCCTCTCTCTCCACCCTGTCCTCTCTCTCCACCCTGTCCTCTCTCCACCCTGTCCTCTCTCCACCCTGTCCTCTCTCTCCGCCCTGTCCTCTCTCTCCGCCCTGTCCTCTCTCTCCACCCTGTCCTCTCTCTCCACCCTGTCCTCTCTCTCCACCCTGTCCTCTCTCTCCACCCTGTCCTCTCTCTCCACCCTGTCCTCTCTCTCCACCCTGTCCTCTCTCTCCGCCCTGTCCTCTCTCTCCGCCCTGTCCTCTCTCTCCGCCCTGTCCTCTCTCTCCGCCCTGTCCTCTCTCTCCGCCCTGTCCTCTCTCTCCGCCCTGTCCTCTCTCTCCGCCCTGTCCTCTCTCTCCGCCCTGTCCTCTCTCTCCGCCCTGTCCTCTCTCTCCGCCCTGTCCTCTCTCTCCACCCTGTCCTCTCTCTACCCTATCCTCTCTCTCCGCCCTGTCCTCTCTCTCCGCCCTGTCCTCTCTCTCCACCCTGTCCTCTCTCTCCGCCCTGTCCTCTCTCAGCCCTGTCCTCTCTCTCCACCCTGTCCTCTCTCCACCCTGTCCTCTCTCTCCACCCTATCCTCTCTCTCCGCCCTGTCCTCTCTCTCCGCCCTGTCCTCTCTCTCCGCCCTGTCCTCTCTCCGTCCTGTCCTCTCTCTCCACCCTGTCCTCTCTCCGCCCTGTCCTCTCTCTCCGCCCTGTCCTCTCTCCGCCCTGCCTCTCTCTCCACCCTGTCCTCTCTCTCCACCCTGTCCTCTCTCTCCACCCTGTCCTCTCTCCGCCCTGTCCTCTCTCCGTCCTGTCCTCTCTCCGTCCTGTCCTCTCTCCACCCTGTCCTCTCTCCGCCCTGTCCTCTCTCCGCCCTGTCCTCTCTCCGCCCTGTCCTCTCTCTCCGCCCTGTCCTCTCTCTCCACCCTGTCCTCTCTCTCCACCCTGTCCTCTCTCTCCACCCTGTCCTCTCTCCGCCCTGTCCTCTCTCCGCCCTGTCCTCTCTCTCCACCCTGTCCTCTCTCCGCCCTGTCCTCTCTCCGCCCTGTCCTCTCTCCGTCCTGTCCTCTCTCCGTCCTGTCCTCTCTCCGTCCTGTCCTCTCTCCACCCTGTCCTCTCTCCACCCTGTCCTCTCTCCGCCCTGTCCTCTCTCTCCGCCCTGTCCTCTCTCCGCCCTGTCCTCTCTCTCCACCCTGTCCTCTCTCTCCGCCCTGTCCTCTCTCTCCGCCCTGTCCTCTCTCTCCGCCCTGTCCTCTCTCTCCGCCCTGTCCTCTCTCTCCGCCCTGTCCTCTCTCTCCGCCCTGTCCTCTCTCTCCGCCCTGTCCTCTCTCTCCACCCTGTCCTCTCTCCACCCTGTCCTCTCTCTCCACCCTGTCCTCTCTCTCCACCCTGTCCTCTCTCCGCCCTGTCCTCTCTCTCCGCCCTGTCCTCTCTCTCCGCCCTGTCCTCTCTCTCCGCCCTGTCCTCTCTCTCCGCCCTGTCCTCTCTCTCCGCCCTGTCCTCTCTCTCCGCCCTGTCCTCTCTCTCCGCCCTGTCCTCTCTCTCCGCCCTGTCCTCTCTCTCCGCCCTGTCCTCTCTCTCCACCCTGTCCTCTCTCCACCCTGTCCTCTCTCTCCACCCTGTCCTCTCTCCACCCTGTCCTCTCTCTCCACCCTGTCCTCTCTCCACCCTGTCCTCTCTCCACCCAGTCCTCTCTCCACCCTGTCCTCTCTCCACCCTGTCCTCTCTCCACCCTGTCCTCTCTCTCCACCCTGTCCTCTCTCCACCCTGTCCTCTCTCTCCACCCTGTCCTCTCTCCGCCCTGTCCTCTCTCTCCGCCCTGTCCTCTCTCTCCATCCTGTCCCCTCTCTCCACCCTGTCCCCTCTCTCCACCCTGTCCCCTCTCTCCACCCTGTCCCCTCTCTCCACCCTGTCCCCTCTCTCCACCCTGTCCCCTCTCTCCACCCTGTCCGCTCTCTCCGCCCTGTCCTCTCTCTCCACCCTGTCCTCTCTCCACCCTGTCCTCTCTCTCCACCCTGTCCTCTCTCTCCGCCCTGTCCTCTCTCTCCACCCTGTCCTCTCTCCACCCTGTCCTCTCTCTCCACCCTGTCCTCTCTCTCCACCCTGTCCTCTCTCCACCCTGTCCTCTCTCCACCCTGTCCTCTCTCTCCACCCTGTCCTCTCTCCACCCTGTCCTCTCTCTCCGCCCTGTCCTCTCTCCACCCTGTCCTCTCTCTCCAGCCTGTCCTTTCTCTCCGCCCTGTCCTCTCTCCACCCTGTCCTCTCTCCGCCCTGTCCTCTCTCCACCCTGTCCTCTCTCTCCGCCCTGTCCTCTCTCCGCCCTGTCCTCTCTCCACCCTGTCCTCTCTCTCCACCCTGTCCTCTCTCTCCACCCTGTCCTCTCTCTCCACCCTGTCCTCTCTCTCCACCCAGTCCTCTCTCCGCCCTGTCCTCTCTCCACCCTGTCCTCTCTCTCCACCCTGTCCTCTCTCCGCCCTGTCCTCTCTCTCCGCCCTGTCCTCTCTCTCCGCCCTGTCCTCTCTCTCCACCCTGTCCTCTCTCCACCCTGTCCTCTCTCCACCCTGTCCTCTCTCTCCACCCTGTCCTCTCTCCGCCCTGTCCTCTCTCCGCCCTGTCCTCTCTCCACCCAGTCCTCTCTCCGCCCTGTCCTCTCTCTCCGCCCTGTCCTCTCTCTCCGCCCTGTCCTCTCTCTCCGCCCTGTCCTCTCTCTCCGCCCTGTCCTCTCTCCACCCTGTCCTCTCTCCACCCAGTCCTCTCTCCGCCCTGTCCTCTCTCTCCGCCCTGTCCTCTCTCTCCGCCCTGTCCTCTCTCTCCGCCCTGTCCTCTCTCCACCCTGTCCTCTCTCCACCCTGTCCTCTCTCCGTCCAGTCCTCTCTCCGCCCTGTCCTCTCTCTCCACCCTGTCCTCTCTCTCCACCCTGTCCTCTCTCTCCACCCTGTCCTCTCTCTCCGCCCTGTCCTCTCTCTCCGCCCTGTCCTCTCTCTCCGCCCTGTCCTCTCTCTCCGCCCTGTCCTCTCTCTCCACCCTGTCCTCTCTCTCCACCCTGTCCTCTCTCTCCGCCCTGTCCTCTCTCTCCACCCTGTCCTCTCTCTCCGCCCTGTCCTCTCTCTCCGCCCTGTCCTCTCTCTCCGCCCTGTCCTCTCTCTCCGCCCTGTCCTCTCTCTCCACCCTGTCCTCTCTCTCCGCCCAGTCCTCTCTCCGCCCTGTCCTCTCTCTCCACCCTGTCCTCTCTCTCCACCCTGTCCTCTCTCTCCACCCTGTCCTCTCTCTCCGCCCTGTCCTCTCTCCGCCCTGTCCTCTCTCTCCACCCAGTCCTCTCTCCGCCCTGTACTCTCTCTCCACCCTGTCCTCTCTCTCCACCCTGTCCTCTCTCTCCACCCTGTCCTCTCTCTCCACCCAGTCCTCTCTCCACCCTGTCCTCTCTCCACCCTGTCCTCTCTCTCCACCCAGTCCTCTCTCCGCCCTGTCCTCTCTCTCCGCCCTGTCCTCTCTCTCCACCCTGTCCTCTCTCTCCGCCCTGTCCTCTCTCCACCCTGTCCTCTCTCTCCACCCTGTCCTCTCTCTCCACCCTGTCCTCTCTCTCCACCCTATCCTCTCTCTCCACCCTGTTCTCTCTCTCCACCCAGTCCTCTCTCCGTCCTGTCCTCTCTCTCCACCCTGTCCTCTCTCTCCACCCTGTCCTCTCTCTCCACCCTGTCCTCTCTCTCCACCCAGTCCTCTCTCCACCCTGTCCTCTCTCCACCCTGTCCTCTCTCTCCACCCAGTCCTCTCTCCGCCCTGTCCTCTCTCTCCACCCTGTCCTCTCTCTCCGCCCTGTCCTCTCTCCACCCTGTCCTCTCTCTCCACCCTGTCCTCTCTCTCCACCCTGTCCTCTCTCCACCCTGTCCTCTCTCCACCCTGTCCTCTCTCTCCACCCTGTCCTCTCTCTCCACCCTGTCCTCTCTCTCCACCCTGTCCTCTCTCTCCACCCTGTCCTCTCTCCACCCTGTCCTCTCTCTCCGCCCTGTCCTCTCTCTCCACCCTGTCCTCTCTCTCCACCCTGTCCTCTCTCTCCACCCTGTCCTCTCTCTCCACCCTGTCCTCTCTCTCCACCCTGTCCTCTCTCTCCACCCTGTCCTCTCTCTCCGCCCTGTTCTCTCTCTCCACCCTGTCCTCTCTCTCCACCCTGTCCTCTCTGTCCACCCTGTCCTCTCTGTCCACCCTGTCCTCTCTGTCCACCCTGTCCTCTCTGTCCACCCTGTCCTCTCTGTCCACCCTGTCCTCTCTGTCCACCCTGTCCTCTCTCTCCACCCTGTTCTCTCTCTCCACCCTGTTCTCTCTCTCCACCCTGTTCTCTCTCTCCACCCTGTCCTCTCTCCGCCCTGTCCTCTCTCTCCACCCTGTCCTCTCTACACCCTGTCCTCTCTCCACCCTGTCCTCTCTCTCCGCCCTGTCCTCTCTCTCTCCACCCTGTCCTCTCTCTCCACCCTGTCCTCTCTCTCCGCCCTGTCCTCTCTCTCCGCCCTGTCCTCTCTCCACCCTGTTCTCTCTCTCCACCCTGTCCTCTCTCCACCCTGTCCTCTCTCTCCGCCCTGTCCTCTCTCTCCGCCCTGTCCTCTCTCTCCGCCCTGTCCTCTCTCTCCGCCCTGTCCTCTCTCTCCACCCTGTTCTCTCTCTCCACCCTGTCCTCTCTCTCCACCCTGTCCTCTCTCTCCACCCTGTCCTCTCTCTCCACCCTGTCCTCTCTCCACCCTGTCCTCTCTCTCCGCCCTGTCCTCTCTCTCCGCCCTGTCCTCTCTCTCCGCCCTGTCCTCTCTCCACCCTGTTCTCTCTCTCCACCCTGTCCTCTCTCCACCCTGTCCTCTCTCTCCGCCCTGTCCTCTCTCTCCGCCCTGTCCTCTCTCTCCGCCCTGTCCTCTCTCTCCACCCTGTCCTCTCTCCGCCCTGTCCTCTCTCTCCACCCTGTCCTCTCTCCACCCTGTCCTCTCTCCACCCTGTCCTCTCTCTCCGCCCTGTCCTCTCTCTCCACCCTGTCCTCTCTCTCCGCCCTGTCCTCTCTCTCCGCCCTGTCCTCTCTCCACCCTGTTCTCTCTCTCCGCCCTGTCCTCTCTCTCCGCCCTGTCCTCTCTCTCCGCCCTGTCCTCTCTCTCCACCCTGTCCTCTCTCTCCACCCTGTCCTCTCTCTCCACCCTGTCCTCTCTCTCCACCCTGTCCTCTCTCTCCACCCTGTCCTCTCTCTCCACCCTGTCCTCTCTCTCCGCCCTGTCCTCTCTCTCCACCCTGTCCTCTCTCCACCCTGTCCTCTCTCTCCACCCTGTCCTCTCTCTCCACCCTGTCCTCTCTCCACCCTGTCCTCTCTCTCCACCCTGTCCTCTCTCCACCCTGTCCTCTCTCTCCACCCTGTCCCCTCTCTCCACCCTGTCCTCTCTCTCCGCCCTGTCCTCTCTCCACCCTGTCCTCTCTCTCCACCCTGTCCTCTCTCTCCACCCTGTCCTCTCTCCACCCTGTCCTCTCTCTCCACCCAGTCCTCTCTCCGCCCTGTCCTCTCTCTCCACCCAGTCCTCTCTCCGCCCTGTCCTCTCTCTCCACCCAGTCCTCTCTCCACCCTGTCCTCTCTCTCCACCCTGTCCTCTCTCCACCCTGTCCTCTCTCTCCACCCTGTCCCCTCTCTCCACCCTGTCCTCTCTCTCCGCCCTGTCCTCTCTCCACCCTGTCCTCTCTCTCCACCCTGTCCTCTCTCTCCACCCTGTCCTCTCTC
Source organism: Mustelus asterias (assembly GCF_964213995.1). Classification (NCBI taxonomy): domain Eukaryota; kingdom Metazoa; phylum Chordata; class Chondrichthyes; order Carcharhiniformes; family Triakidae; genus Mustelus; species Mustelus asterias. The sequence goes on from NW_027595346.1 coordinate 10,281, forward strand.
CACCCTGTCCTCTCTCTCCACCCAGTCCTCTCTCCGCCCTGTCCTCTCTCTCCACCCAGTCCTCTCTCCGCCCTGTCCTCTCTCTCCACCCAGTCCTCTCTCCACCCTGTCCTCTCTCTCCACCCTGTCCTCTCTCCACCCTGTCCTCTCTCTCCACCCTGTCCTCTCTCTCCACCCTGTCCTCTCTCCACCCTGTCCTCTCTCTCCACCCTGTCCTCTCTCCACCCTGTCCTCTCTCTCCACCCTGTCCTCTCTCTCCACCCTGTCCTCTCTCTCCACCCTGTCCTCTCTCCACCCTGTCCTCTCTCCACCCTGTCCTCTCTCCACCCTGTCCTCTCTCTCCACCCTGTCCTCTCTCCACCCTGTCCTCTCTCTCCACCCTGTCCTCTCTCCACCCTGTCCTCTCTCTCCACCCTGTCCTCTCTCCACCCTGTCCTCTCTCTCCACCCTGTCCTCTCTCCACCCTGTCCTCTCTCTCCACCCTGTCCTCTCTCCACCCTGTCCTCTCTCCACCCTGTCCTCTCTCTCCACCCTGTCCTCTCTCCACCCTGTCCTCTCTCCACCCTGTCCTCTCTCCACCCTGTCCTCTCTCTCCACCCTGTCCTCTCTCCACCCTGTCCTCTCTCTCCACCCTGTCCTCTCTCTCCACCCTGTCCTCTCTCTCCACCCTGTCCTCTCTCCGCCCTGTCCTCTCTCTCCGCCCTGTCCTCTCTCTCCGCCCTGTCCTCTCTCCACCCTGTCCTCTCTCTCCGCCCTGTCCTCTCTCTCCACCATGTCCTCTCTCTCCACCCTGTCCTCTCTCTCCACCCTGTCCTCTCTCTCCACCATGTCCTCTCTCTCCACCCTGTCCTCTCTCTCCACCCTGTCCTCTCTCTCCACCCTGTCCTCTCTCTCCACCCTGTCCTCTCTCTCCACCCTGTCCTCTCTCTCCACCCTGTCCTCTCTCTCCACCCTGTCCTCTCTCCATCCTGTCCTCTCTCTCCACCCTGTCCTCTCTCTCCACCCTGTCCTCTCTCTCCACCCTGTCCTCTCTCTCCACCCTGTCCTCTCTCTCCACCCTGTCCTCTCTCCACCCTGTCCTCTCTCCACCCTGTCCTCTCTCTCCACCCTGTCCTCTCTCTCCACCCTGTCCTCTCTCTCCACCCTGTCCTCTCTCTCCACCCTGTCCTCTCTCTCCACCCTGTCCTCTCTCTCCACCCTGTCCTCTCTCCACCCTGTCCTCTCTCTCCACCCTGTCCTCTCTCTCCACCCTGTCCTCTCTCTCCACCCTGTCCTCTCTCTCCACCCTGTCCTCTCTCTCCACCCTGTCCTCTCTCTCCACCCTGTCCTCTCTCTCCACCCTGTCCTCTCTCTCCACCCTGTCCTCTCTCTCTCTGTCTCTGGGAAATGCAGTGTTCTGACTGTTGATGAGACATGTGCACTTTTAATGGCGTCGTTTTTGTCTCAAGGGCCGACAAGCGTGCTGCTGAGAAAGGGAAGGTGTTTGTGAGTCGCCGCTCGATGCTCGAGTAAGTACCAAAGGTTTTAGCGTGAGCAGTGAAAGCGTGCAGATATTTCCACAGCTGGATGAAACCCCTCCCTGTGCGGACTTACTCAAGTTGCATTTTCAAAAAAGGAATTGCAGAAATACATGAAGGGGAAAGGCAGCAGGGAGATTGGGAGAGATTAGCTGATTGGATAATCTGTGCTGGTTCATTCCAAGTGAATTGTGGAATATGGGGAGCTGGGGCACGTTGCCATGATGGTGTTGAATGGCCGAACAGGATTGAGGGGCCAAATGGTCAGCTTCTGCTCCTTTATGTTCATATTTTGATTCCGGGTGGAAGCGGAGTACGGGACAAAGGACGGACAGACCCTCAACCTGTATGACCCCATTCCCCTCCCCTGCTTCCATAGGGAGGTGGCGGGCAAAGGTCAGACAAGGTTGTATTGGAGCAGTGCACGCCCCCCCGCCTCCAAACTCTTCCCATCAGCCTCCACTGCCCAGCACCGCAAATTCCCTTCACCCTTTTACCCCAGGCTGAGGAAGCTTCTGGAAACCAGTGGAATCGAGAGGGCAGAGTGCATTCTGTTCTGTCCCCATCATAGTGTGCGGGAGAACTGGCCATTGGCGTGGGCAGCCCTTCTCCGGAAGTGGGGCATTGATACCCGCTCGGTGCCAGCTGCCTGTCCAAGGTGTTCATCCTGCCCTCCCGCCCAGGGAGCTGCACCCTGAGCCATGCTCACATTCCCAAGTTGCTTAGCCGTGCGTATGCAATCCGGTCAAATACCATCCTCTTCACTGTTGCTGAATACAGCATCAACCAGCCCAGAGTCACCTGGGAACCGGGAATCCTCTTTGGCCGGAATTCCAGAGTCACCTGGGAAGTCTCACCAGCCAGAATTCCAGAGGCACTCAGGAACCCTTGGCAACTGGAATTCCAGACTCACCCGAGAACAGGGAATCCTCTCTGGCCGGAATTCCAGAGTCACCCGGGAATCCTCGCCAAGCACAATTCCCAAGTCTCTCAGTAACTGGGCTCCGAATGCCGCCTTCCCTGCAATCAGCAGGAGCTTTCCTGCTCTGGCAGCCGACTGGCCTGTGAACGCAGGCAGGGAGATGCCCGAATCTTCGCGCAAAGCTTTCCCGCGCAAATACAACCCCAGCCTGCTGTGCAAATGCCATAGCTTTCGATCGGCAATAGTCGAGGACTCGGTGTGTGTGCTTTTTGGGGAAAGAATGATTGCGAGCACAGCACGAACTTCTGCTGGGGAAAAGATTGGGCTCCCTTTCGTTACAGCTGAAAGAAACATTGCGAGTGAGAGAAATGGATAGTGAGAAATTGCTGCTGATAGCCTGTACCCTGCACAGAGCTACCCAGCCCAGCCTGCTTTGTGACTCACAACTCCCATCTCAGCATCCTCACCATTCCAGCATTGTTTTTTAAAGTTTATTTATTCATCACAAGTAAGGCTTACATTAACACTGCAATGAAGTCACTGTGAAATTCCCCTGGTCACCACACTCCGGTGCCTGTTCGGGTCAATGCACCTAACCAGTACGTCTTTCAGACTGTGGGAGGAAACCGGAGCACCCGGAGGAAACCCACACAGACACGGGGAGAATGTGCAAACTCCACACAGACAGTGGCGCAAGCTGGGAATCGAACCCGGGTCCCTGGCACTGAGGGGCAGCAGTGCTAACCACTGTGCCACCTGAGTTTCTGCTATCATTCCTGCATTCTCCAGTACTCCGGGGGTGGGGGGGTTGAGGGAGGTGGGTGAGGGGGGTAGGTGGGGGGGGTGGGGTGGGTGCGGGGGTGGGTGGGGGTGAGGGGGTGCGAGGGTGGGTGCGGGGGTGGTGGGGGTGCGTGCTAGGGTTGGGGGATGGGTGAGAGGGTTGGGAGGGTGGGTGACAGAGTGGGGGGTGCGGGGGTGGGTGAGGCGGTGGGTGAGGGGGTGGGAGTGTGGGTGCAGGGGTGGGTGAGGGGTTGGGGGGTGTGGGTGAGGGGGTGGGAGTGTGGGGGGGTGGGGGTGTGGGTGCTGGGGTGGGTGAGGGGTTGGGGGTGTGGGTGCGGGGATGGGTGAGGGATTGGGGGGTGTGGGTGCAGGTGTGGGTGAGAGGTTGGGGGGTGCGGGTGAGGAGGTGGGAGTGTGGGGGGTGTGGGTGCGGGGATGGGTGAGGGATTGGGGGGTGAGGGGGTGGGAGTGTGGGGGGTGTGGGTGTGGGGATGGGTGAGGGATTGGGGGGTGAGGGGGTGTGGGGGGTGTGGGTGTGGGTGCGGGGATGGGTGAGGGATTGGGGGGTGAGGGGGTGGGAGTGTGGGGGGTGTGGGTGCGGGGATGGGTGAGGGATTGGGGGGTGAGGGGGTGGGAGTGAGGGGGTGGGAGTGAGGGGGTGGGAGTGTGGGGGGTGTGGGTGTGGGTGCGGGGATGGGTGAGGGATTGGGGGGTGAGGGGATGGGAGTGTGGGGGGTGCAGGTGTGGGTGCGGGGGTGGGTGAGGGGGTGGGGGGGTTGGAGAGTGTGGGTGCAGGGGGGGGCGGGGGGGGTGTGGGTGCAGGTGTGGGGGTGGGGGGTGTGGGTGCAGGGGAGGGGGTGGGGAGGTGTAGGTGAGGGTGTGTGAGGGGGTGGGTGAGTGGGTGAGTGTGTGGGTGGGGGTGTGTGCTTGCGAGGTGGGTGCGGGTGTGGGTGCAGGGGTGGGTGAGGTGGTGGCTGCGGGGGTGGTTGGGGGGGTGTGGCGGTGGGTGCGGGTGTGGGTGCAGGGGTGGGTGGGGGTGTGTGGCTGTGGGGATGGGTGTGGGGATGTTTGAGGGAGTGGGGGATGGGTGCGGGTGTGGGTGCAGGGGTGGGTGTGGGGATGTGCGAGGAAGTGGAGGGGATGGGGGGTGTGGGTGCAGGGATGGGTGAGGGCGTGGGCTGCGGGGTTTTGGATGGTGGGGTTTGGGATAGTGTGGGGGTGCTCGGGGTGATTTGACTCCACTGTTGAGTGAATAGTCAGGGTATTGTTGAATTTGAGAGTGAGCTTGTCTCCAAGTTGTCAGTGTTTAATCTCAGTCTCTCTCTGGTCTTTTGCAGTGAATTGTTTGAGAGTCCCCACATTCGCACAATCTATCACATGTTTATTGCATTGCTGATTGTCTTTGTCGTCAGCACAGTGGCCATGGAATTCATTGATGAGGGCAGGTATGAACACTCAGCGCCGACAGGATCACCTGGACTGACCTCGACACAACACTGACCAATACCAGCATCATCCCATACCCGGGAGCGACTTACACACTGGAATCTAAATGAGAGTTCAGGGTGGTTTATATATAGAATAACAGATACCCGGGAGTGAGTTACAGACTGGAATCTAATCGAGGGGTTCGGGGTGGTTTATATATAGAATAACAGATACCCGGGAGTGAGTTACAGACTGGAATCTATTCGAGGGGTTCAGGGTGGTTTATGTACAGAATAACAGATACCCGGGAGTGAATTACAGACTGGAATCGAATCGAGGGGTTCGGGGTGGTTTATATATAGAATAACAGATACCCGGGAGTGAGTTACAGGCTGGAATCTAATCGAGGGATTCGGGGTGGTTTATATATAGAATAACAGATACCCGGGAGTGAGTTACAGACTGGAATCTATTCGAGGGGTTCAGGGTGGTTTATATATAGAATAACAGATACCCGGGAGTGAGTTACAGACTGGAATCTAATCGAGGGATTCGGGATGGTTTATATATAGAATAACAGATACCCGGGAGTGAGTTACAGACGGGCATCTAAATGAGAGTTCAGGGTGGTTTATATATAGAATAACAGATACCCGGGAGTGAGTTACAGACTGGAATCTAATCGAGGTGTTCGGGGTGGTTTATATATAGAATAACAGATACCCGGGAGCGAATTACAGACTGGAATCTAATCGAGGGGTTCGGGGTTGTTTATATATAGAATAACAGATACCCGGGAGTGAGTTACAGACTGGAATCTAATCGAGGGGTTCGGGGTGGTTTATATATAGAATAACAGATACCCGGGAGTGAGTTACAGACTGGAATCTAATCGAGGGGTTCGGGGTTGTTTATATTTCGAAGAACAGATACCCGGGAGTGAGGTACAGGCTGGAATCTAATCGAGGGGTTCAGGGTGGTTTATCTATAGAATAACAGATACCCGGGAGTGAGTTACAGACTGGAATCTAATCGAGGGGTTCGGGGTGGTTTATATATAGAATAACAGATACCCGGGAGTGAGTTACAGACTGGAATCTAATTGAGGGGGTCGGGGTGGTTAATATATAGAATAACAGATACCCGGGAGTGAGTTACAGACTGGAATCTAATCGAGGGGTTCGGGGTTGTTTATATATAGAATAACAGATACCCGGGAGTGAGGTACAGGCTGGAATCTAATCGAGGGGTTCAGGGTGGTTTATCTATAGAATAACAGATACCCGGGAGTGAGTTACAGACTGGAATCAAATCGAGGGGTTCGGGGTGGTTTATATATAGAATAACAGATACCCGGGAGTGAGTTACAGACTGGAATCTAATCGAGGGGTTCAGGGTGGTTTATATATAGAATAACAGATACCCGGGAGTGAGTTACAGACTGGGATCTAAATGAGAGTTCAGGGTTGTTTATATATAGAATAACAGATACCCGGGAGTGAGTTGCAGACTGGAATCAAATCGAGGGCTTCAGGGTGGTTTATATATAGAATAACAGATACCCGGGAGTGAGTTACAGACTGGGATCTAAATGAGAGTTCAGGGTGGTTTATATATAGAATAACAGATACCCGGGAGTGAGTTACAGACTGGAATCTAATCGAGGGGTTCGGGGTGGTTTATATATAGAATAACAGATACCTGGGAGTGAGTTACAGACTGGAATTTAATCGAGGGGTTCGGGGTGGTTTATATATAGAATAACAGATACCCGGGAGTGAGTTACAGACTGGAATCTAAATGAGAGTTCAGGGTGGTTTATATATAGAATAACAGATACCCGGGAGTGAGTTACAGACAGGAATCTAATCGAGGGGTTCGGGGTGGTTTATATATACAATAACAGATACCCGGGAGTGAGTTACAGACTGGAATCTAATCGAGGGGTTCGGGGTGGTTTATATATAGAATAACAGATACCCGGGAGTGAGTTACAGACTGGAATCTAATCGAGGGGTTCAGGGTGGTTTATATATAGAATAACAGATACCCGGGAGTGAGTTACAGACTGGAATCAAATCGAGGGGTTCGGGGTGGTTTATATATAGAATAACAGATACCCGGGAGTGAGTTACAGACTGGAATCTAATCGAGGGATTCGGGATGGTTTATATATAGAATAACAGATACCCGGGAGTGAGTTACAGACGGGCATCTAAATGAGAGTTCAGGGTGGTTTATATATAGAATAACAGATACCCGGGAGTGAGTTACAGACTGGAATCTAATCGAGGTGTTCGGGGTGGTTTATATATAGAATAACAGATACCCGGGAGCGAATTACAGACTGGAATCTAATCGAGGGGTTCGGGGTTGTTTATATATAGAATAACAGATACCCGGGAGTGAGTTACAGACTGGAATCTAATCGAGGGGTTCGGGGTGGTTTATATATAGAATAACAGATACCCGGGAGTGAGTTACAGACTGGAATCTAATCGAGGGGTTCGGGGTTGTTTATATTTCGAAGAACAGATACCCGGGAGTGAGGTACAGGCTGGAATCTAATCGAGGGGTTCAGGGTGGTTTATCTATAGAATAACAGATACCCGGGAGTGAGTTACAGACTGGAATCTAATCGAGGGGTTCGGGGTGGTTTATATATAGAATAACAGATACCCGGGAGTGAGTTACAGACTGGAATCTAATTGAGGGGGTCGGGGTGGTTAATATATAGAATAACAGATACCCGGGAGTGAGTTACAGACTGGAATCTAATCGAGGGGTTCGGGGTTGTTTATATATAGAATAACAGATACCCGGGAGTGAGGTACAGGCTGGAATCTAATCGAGGGGTTCAGGGTGGTTTATCTATAGAATAACAGATACCCGGGAGTGAGTTACAGACTGGAATCAAATCGAGGGGTTCGGGGTGGTTTATATATAGAATAACAGATACCCGGGAGTGAGTTACAGACTGGAATCTAATCGAGGGGTTCAGGGTGGTTTATATATAGAATAACAGATACCCGGGAGTGAGTTACAGACTGGGATCTAAATGAGAGTTCAGGGTTGTTTATATATAGAATAACAGATACCCGGGAGTGAGTTGCAGACTGGAATCAAATCGAGGGCTTCAGGGTGGTTTATATATAGAATAACAGATACCCGGGAGTGAGTTACAGACTGGGATCTAAATGAGAGTTCAGGGTGGTTTATATATAGAATAACAGATACCCGGGAGTGAGTTACAGACTGGAATCTAATCGAGGGGTTCGGGGTGGTTTATATATAGAATAACAGATACCTGGGAGTGAGTTACAGACTGGAATTTAATCGAGGGGTTCGGGGTGGTTTATATATAGAATAACAGATACCCGGGAGTGAGTTACAGACTGGAATCTAAATGAGAGTTCAGGGTGGTTTATATATAGAATAACAGATACCCGGGAGTGAGTTACAGACAGGAATCTAATCGAGGGGTTCGGGGTGGTTTATATATACAATAACAGATACCCGGGAGTGAGTTACAGACTGGAATCTAATCGAGGGGTTCGGGGTGGTTTATATATAGAATAACAGATACCCGGGAGTGAGTTACAGACTGGAATCTAATCGAGGGGTTCAGGGTGGTTTATATATAGAATAACAGATACCCGGGAGTGAGTTACAGACTGGAATCAAATCGAGGGGTTCGGGGTGGTTTATATATAGAATAACAGATACCCGGGAGTGAGTTACAGACTGGAATCAAATCGAGGGGTTCAGGGTGGTTTATATATAGAATAACAGATACCCGGGAGTGAGTTACAGACTGGAATCTGATCGAGGGGTTTGGGGTGGTTTATATATAGAATAACAGATACCTGGGAGGAGTTACAGGCTGGGATCTAAATGAGAGTTCAGGGTGGTTTATAGATAGAATAACAGATACCCGGGAGTGAGTTACAGACTGGGATCGAATCGAGAGTTCGGGGTTGGTTTATGTATAGAATAACAGATACCCGGGAGTGAGTTACAGACTGGAATCTAAATGAAAGTTCAGGGTGGTTTATATATAGAATAACAGATACCCGGGAGTGAGTTACAGACTGGAATCTAATCGAGGGGTTCGGGATGGTTTATATATAGAATAACAGGTACCCGGGAGTGAGTAACAGACTGGAATCTAATCGAGGGATTCAGGGTGGTTTATAGAATAACAGATACCCGGGAGTGAGTTACAGACTGGGATCTAATCGAGAGTTCAGGGTTGGTTTATAGATCGAATAACAGATACCCGGGAGTGAGTTACAGACTGGAATCTAATCGAGAGATCGGGGTTGGTTTATATATAGAATAAAAGATACCCGAGAGTGAGTTACAGACTGGAATCTAATCGAGGGATTCAGTGTGGTTTATATATAGAATAACAGGTACCTGGGAGTGAGTTACAGACTGGAATCTAATCGAGGGATTCAGGGTGGTTTATATATAGAATAACAGATACTCGGGACTGAGTTACAGACTGGAAACTAATCGAGGGGTTCGGGGTGGTTTATATATAGAATAACAGATACCCGGGAGTGAGTTACAGACTGGAATCTAAATGAGAGTTCAGGGTGGATAATATATAGAATAACAGATACCCGGGAGTGAGTTACAGACTGGAATCTAATCGAGGGATTCAGTGTGGTTTATATATAGAATAACAGGTACCTGGGAGTGAGTTACAGACTGGAATCTAATCGAGGGATTCAGGGTGGTTTATATATAGAATAACAGATACTCGGGACTGAGTTACAGACTGGAAACTAATCGAGGGGTTCGGGGTGGTTTATATATAGAATAACAGATACCCGGGAGTGAGTTACAGACTGGAATCTAAATGAGAGTTCAGGGTGGATAATATATAGAATAACAGATACCCGGGAGTGAGTTACAGACTGGAATCTAATCGAGGAATTCAGGGTGGTTTATAGAATAACAGATACCCGGGAGTGAGTTACAGACTGGGATCTAATCGAGAGTTCGGGGTTGGTTTATAGATAGAATAACAGATACCCGGGAGTGAGTTACAGACTGGAATCTAATCCAGGGGTTCAGGGTGGTTTATATATAGAATAACAGGTACCCGGGAGTGAGTAACAGACTGGAATCTAATCGAGAGTTCAGGGTGGTTTATATATAGAATAACAGACACCCGGGAGTGAGTTACAGACTGGAATCTAATCTAGGGTTACAGGGTGGTTTTTATATAGAATAACAGACACCCGGGAGTGAGTTACAGACTGGAATCTAAATGAGAGTTCAAGGTGGTTTATATATAGAATTGCAGACCCCGGGAGTGAGTTACAGACTGGGATCTAATCGAGAGTTCGGGGTTGGTTTATATATAGAATAACGGATACCCGGGAGTGAGTTACAGACTGGAACCTAATCGAGGGGTTCAGGGTGGTTTATATAGAGAGTAACAGATACCCGGGAGTGAGTTACAGACTGGAATCTAATCGAGGGGTTCGGGGTGGTTTATATACAGAATAACAGATACCCGGGAGTGAGTTACAGACTGGAATCTAATCGAGGGGTTCGGGGTGGTTTATATATAAAGAATAACAGATACCCGGGAGTGAGTTACAGACTGGAATCTAAATGAGAGTTCAGAGTGGTTTATAGATAGAATCACAGACACCCGGGAGTGAGTTACAGACTGGAATCTAAATGAGAGTTCAGGGTGGTTTATATATAGAATAACAGATACCCGGGAGTGAGTTACAGACTGGAATCTAAATGAGAGTTCAGGGTGGTTTATATATACAATAACAGATACCCGGGAGTGAGTTACAGACTGGAATCTAATCGAGAGTTCGGGGTTGGTTTATAGATAGAATAACAGATACCCGGGAGTGAGTTACAGACTGGAATCTAAATGAGAGTTCAGGGTGGTTTATATGTAGAATAACAGATACCCGGGAGTGAGTTACAGACTGGGATCTAATCGAGAGATCGGGGTTGGTTTATATATAGAATCACAGATACCCGGGAGTGAGTTACAGACTGGAACCTAATCGAGTGGTTCAGGGTGGTTTATATGGAGAGTAACAGATACCCGGGAGTGAGTTACAGACTGGAATCTAATCGAGGGATTCAGGGTGGTTTATATATAGACTAACAGGTACCCGGGAGTGAGTTACAGACTGGAATCTAATCGATGGTTCAGGGTGGTTTATATATTGAATAACAGATACCCGGGAGCGACTTACAGACTGGAATCGAAATGAGAGTTCGGGATTGGTTTACATATAGAATAACAGATCCCCGGGAGTGAGTTACAGACTGGAATCTAAATGAGAGTTCAGGGTGGTTTATATGTAGAATAACAGATACCCGGGAGTGAGTTACAGACTGGGATCTAATCGAGAGTTCGGGGTTGGTTTATGTATAGAATAACAGATACCCGGGAGTGAGTTACAGACTGGAATCTAATCGAGGGGTTCGGGATGGTTTATATATAGAATAACAGGTACCCGGGAGTGAGTTACAGACTGGAATCTAATCGAGGGTTTCAGGGTGGTTTATATATAGAATAACAGACACCCGGGAGTGAGTTACAGACTGGAATCTAAATGAGAGTTCAGGGTGGTTTATATATAGAATAACAGATACCCGGGAGTGAGTTACAGACTGGAATCTAATCGAGGGGTTCGGGATGGTTTATATATAGAATAACAGGTACCCGGGAGTGAGTTACAGACTGGGATCGAATCGAGAGTTCTGGGTTGGTTTATATATAGAATAACAGATACCAGGGAGTCAGTCACAGACTGGGATTTAATCGAGAGATCGGGGTTGGTTTATATTTAGAATAACAGATACCCGGGAGTGAGTTACAGACTGGAATCTAAATGAGAGTTCAGGGTTGTTTATATATAGAATAACAGATACCTGGGAGTGAGTTACAGACTGGAATCTAAATGAGAGTTCAGGGTGGTTTATATATAGAATAACAGATACCCGGGAGTGAGTTACAGACTGGAATCTAATCGAGGGGTTCGGGAGGGTTTATATATAGAATAACAGATACCCGGGAGTGAGTTACAGACTAGAATCTAAATGAGAGTTCAGGGTGGGTTATATATAGAATAACAGATACCCGGGAGTGAGTTACAGACTGGAATCTAATCGAGGGATTCAGGGTGGTTTATAGAATAACAGATACCCGGGAGTGAGTTACAGACTGGAATCTAATCGAGGGATTCAGGGTGGTTTATAGAATAACAGATACCCGGGAGTGAGTTACAGACTGGGATCTAATCGAGAGTTCGGGGTTGGTTTATAGATAGAATAACAGATACCCGGAGTGAGTTACAGACTGGAATCTAATCGAGAGATCGGGGTTGGTTTATATATAGAATTAAAGATACCCGGGAGTGAGTGATAGACTGGAATCTAAATGAGAGTTCAGGGTGGTTTATATATAGAATAACAGACACCCGGGAGTGAGTTACAGACTGGAATCTAATTGAGAGTTCGGGGTTGGTTTATATATAGAATAACAGATACCCGGGAGTGAGTTACAGACTGGAATCTAAATGAGAGTTCAGGGTGATTTATATGTAGAATAACAGATACCCGGGAGTGAGTTACAGACTGGAATCTAATCGTGAGTTCGGGGTTGGTTTATACATAGAATCACGGATACCCGGGAGTGAGTTACAGACTGGAACCGAATCGAGGGGTTCAGGGTGGTTTATATAGAGAGTAACAGATACCCGCGAGTGAGTTACAGACTGGAATCTAAATGAGAGTTCAGGGTGGTTTATATATAGAATAACAGATACCCGGGAGTGAGTTACAGACTGGAATCTAATCGAGGGGTTCGGGGTGGTTTATGTATAGAATAATAGATACCCGGGAGTGAGTTACAGACTGGAATCTAAATGCGAGTTCAGGGTGGTTTATATATCGAATAACAGATACCCGGGAGGGAGTTACAGACTGGAATCTAATCGAGGGGTTCGGAGTGGTTTATATCTAGAATAACAGATACCCGGGAGTGAGTTACAGACTGGAATCTAATCGAGGGATTCAGGGTGGTTTATATATAGAATAACAGATACCCCGGAGTGAGTTACAGACTGGGATCTAATCGAGAGTTCGGGGTTGGTTTATATATAGAATAACAGATACCCGGGAGTGAGTCACAGACTGGGATCTAATCGAGAGTTCGGGGTTGGTTTATAGATAGAATAACAGATACCCGGGAGTGAGTTACAGACTGGAATCTAAATGAGAGTTCAGGGTGGTTTATATATAGAATAACAGATACCCGGGAGTGAGTTACAGACTGGAATCTAAATGAGAGTTCAGGGTGGATAATATATAGAATAACAGATACCCGGGAGTGAGTTACAGACTGGAATCTAATCGAGGGATTCAGGGTGGTTTATAGAATAACAGATACCCGGGAGTGAGTTACAGACTGGAATCTAATCGAGAGATCGGGGTTGGTTTATATACAGGATAACAGATACCCGGGAGTGAGTTACAGACTGGAATCGAAATGAGAGTTCAGGGTGGTTTATATATAGAATAACAGATACCCGGGAGTGAGTTACAGACTGGGATCTAATCGAGAGTTCGGGGTTGGTTTATAGATCGAATAACAGATACCCGGAGTGAGTTACAGACTGGAATCTAATCGAGAGATCGGGGTTGGTTTATATATAGAATAATAGATACCTGGGAGTTAGTTATAGACTGGAATCTAAATGAGAGTTCAGGGTGGTTTATATATAGAATAACAGACACCCGGGAGTGAGTTACAGACTGGAATCTAATCGAGGGTTTCAGGGTGGGTTATATATAGAATAACAGATACTCGGGACTGAGTTACAGACTGGGATCTAATCGAGGGGTTCGGGGTGGTTTATATATAGAATAACAGATACCCGGGAGTGAGTTACAGACTGGAAACTAATCGAGGGGTTCGGGGTGGTTTATATCTAGAATAACAGATACCCGGGAGTGAGTTCCAGACTGGAATCTAATCTAGGGTTTCAGGGTGGTTTATATATAGAATAACAGGTACCCGGGAGTGAGTTACAGACTGGAATCTAATCGAGGGTTTCAGGGTGGTTTATATATAGAATAACAGACACCCGGGAGTGAGTTACAGACTGGAATCTAATTGAGGGATTCAGGGTGGTTTATGTGTAGAATAACAGATACCCAGGAGTGAGTAACAGACTGGGATCTAATCGGGAGTTCGGGGTTTGTTTATATATAGAATAACAGATACCCGGGAGTGAGTTACAGACTGGGATCTAATCGAGAGATCGGGGTTGGTTTATATATAGAATAACAGATACCCGGGAGTGAGTCACAGACTGGGATCTAATCGAGAGATCGGGGTTGGTTTATATATAGAATAACAGATACCTGGGAGTGAGTTACAGACTGGAATCTAAATGAGAGTTCTGGGTGGTTTCTATATAGAATAACAGATACCCGGGAGTGAGTTACAGATTGGAATCTAATCGAGGGATTCAGGGTGGTTTATATATAGAATAACAGATACCCGGGAGTGAGTTACAGACTGGAATCTAGTCGAGGTGTTCGGGGGGGTTTATATATAGAATAACAGATACCCGGGAGTGAGTTACAGAATGGAATCTAATCGAGGGATTCAGGGTGGTTTATATGTAGAATAACAGATACCCGGGAGTGAGTTACAGACTGGAATCTAAATGAGAGTTCTGGGTGGTTTATATCGAGAATAACAGATACCCGGGCGTGAGTTACAGACTGGGATCTAATCGAGAGTTCGGGGTTGGTTTATATATAGAATAACAGATACCCGGGAGTGAGTCACAGACTGGGATCTAATCGAGAGATCGGGGTTGGTTTATATATAGAATAACAGATACCTGGGAGTGAGTTACAGACTGGAATCTAAATGAGAGTTCTGGGTGGTTTATATATAGAATAACAGATACGCGGGAGTGAGTTCCAGACTGGAATCTAATCGAGGGGTTCGGGAGGGTTTTCTATAGAATAACAGATACCCGGGAGTGAGTTACAGACTGGAATCTAAATGAGAGTTCAGGGTGGTTTATATATAGAATAACAGATACCCGGGAGTGAGTTACAGACTGGAATCTAATCGAGGGGTTCGGGGGGGTTTATATATAGAATAACAGATACCCGGGAGTGAGTCACAGACTGGAATCTAAATGAGAGTTCAGGGGGGATAATATATAGAATAACAGATACCCGGGAGTGAGTTACAGACTGGAATCTAATCGAGGGATTCAGGGTGGTTTATAGAATAACCGATCCCCGGGAGTGAGTTACAGACTGGAATCTAATCGAGGGATTCAGGGTGGTTTATAGAATAACAGATACCCGGGAGTGAGTTACAGACTTGGATCTAATCGAGAGTTCGGGGTTGGTTTATAGATAGAATAACAGATACCCGGAGTGAGTTACAGACTGGAATCTAATCGAGAGATCGGGGTTCGTTTATATATAGAATAAAAGATACCCGGGAGTGAGTTATAGACTGGAATCTAAATGAGAGTTCAGGGTGGTTTATATATAGAATAACAGACACCCGGGAGTGAGTTACAGACTGGAATCTAATCGAGGGATTCAGGGTGGTTTATATATAGAATAACAGGTACGTGGGAGTGAGTTACAGACTGGAATCTAATCGAGGGGTTCTGGGTGGTTTATATACAGAATGACAGATACTCGGGACTGAGTTACAGACTGGGATCTAATCGAGGCGTTCGGGATGGTTTATATATAGAATATCAGATATCCGGGAGTGAGTTACAGACTGGAATCTTATCGAGAGATCGGGGTTGGTTTTTCTATAGAATAAAAGATACCCGGGAGTGAGTTATAGACTGGAATCTAAATGAGAGTTCAGGGTGGTTTATATATAGAATGACAGACACCCGGGAGTGAGTTACAGACTGGAATCTAATCGAGGGAATCAGGGTGGTTGATATATAGAATAACAGATACCCGGGAGTGAGTTCCAGACTGGGATCTAATCGAGAGTTCGGGGTTGGTTTATAGATAGAATAACAGATACCCGGAGTGAGTTACAGACTGGAATCTGATCGAGAGATCGGGGTTGGTTTATATATAGAATAATAGATACCCGGGAGTGAGTTATAGACTGGAATCTAAATGAGAGTTCAGGGTGGTTTATATATAGAATAACAGATACTCGGGACTGAGTTACAGACTGGGATCGAATCGAGGGGTTCGGGGTGGTTTATATATAGAATAACAGATACCCGGGAGTGAGTTACAGACCGAAATCTAATCTAGGGTTTCAGGGTGGTTTATATATAGAATAACAGGTATCCGGGAGTGAGTTACAGACTGGAATCTAATCGAGGGTTTCAGAGTGGTTTATATATAGAATAACAGACACCCGGGAGTGAGTTACAGACTGGAATCTAAATGAGAGTTCAGGGTGGTTTATATATAGAATAACAGACACCCGGGAGTGAGTTACAGACTGGAATCTAATTGAGGGATTCAGGGTGGTTTATATATAGAATAACAGATACCCAGGAGTGAGTTACAGACTGGAATCTAATCGAGGTATTCAGGGTGGTTTATAGAATAACAGATACCCGGGAGTGAGTTACAGACTGGGATCTAATCGAGAGTTCGGGGTTAGTTTATAGATAGAATAACAGATACCCGGAGTGAGTTACAGACTGGAATCTAATCGAGAGATCGGGGTTGGTTTATATATAGAATAAAAGATACCCGGGAGTGAGTTATATACTGGAATCTAAATGAGAGTTCAGGGTGGTTTATATATAGAATAACAGACACCCGGGAGTGAGTTACAGACTGGAATCTAATCGAGGGATTCAGGGTGGTTTATATATAGAATAACAGATACCCAGGAGTGAGTTACAGACTGGGATCTAATCGAGAGTTCGGGGTTGGTTTATATATAGAATAACGGATACCCGGGCGTGAGTTACAGACTGGAACCTAAACGAGGGGTTCAGGGTGGTTTGTATAGAGAGTAACAGATACCCGGGAGTGAGTTACAGACTGGAATCGAATCGAGGGGTTCGGGGTGGTTTATATATATAAAATAACAGATACCCGGGAGTGAGTTACAGACTGGAATCTAAATGAGAGTTCAGGGTGGTTTATATATAGAATAACAGATACCCGGGAGTGAGTTACAGACTGGAATCTAATCGAGGGGTTCGGGCTGGTTTATGTATAGAATAATAGATACCCGGGAGTGAGTTACAGACTGGAAACTAAATGCGAGTTCAGGGTGGTTTATATATAGAATAACAGATACCCGGGAGTGAGTTACAGACTGGAATCGAATCGAGGGGTTCGGAGTGGTTTATATATAGAATAACAGATCCCCGGGAGTGAGTTACAGACTGGAATCTAATCGAGGGATTCAGGGTGGTTTATATATAGAATAACAGATACCCAGGAGTGAGTTACAGACTGGGATCTAATCGAGAGTTCGGGGTTGGTTTATATATAGAATAACAGATACCCGGGAGTGAGTTACAGACTTGAATCTAAATGAGAGTTCAGGGTGGTTTATACATAGAATAACAGATACCCGGGAGTGAGTTACAGACTGGAATCTAAATGAGAGTTCAGGGTGGTTTATATATAGAATAACAGATACCCGGGAGTGAGTTACAGACTGGGATCTAATCGAGAAATCGGGGTTGGTTTCTATATAGAATAACAGATAACCCGGAGTGAGTTACAGACTGGAATCTAAATGAGAGTTCAGAGTGGTTTATATATAGAATAACAGATACCCGGGAGTGAGTTACAGACTGGGATCTAATCGAGAGTTCGGGGTTAGTTTATATATAGAATAACAGAAACCCGGGAGTGAGTTACAGACTGGAATCTAAATGAGAGTTCAGGGTGGTTCATATATAGAATAACAGATACCCGGGAGTGAGTTACAGACTGGAATCTAAATGAGAGTTCAGGGTGGATAATATATAGAATAACAGATACCCGGGTGTGAGTTACAGACTGGAATCTAATCGAGGGATTCAGGGTGGTTTATAGAATAACAGATACCCGGGAGTGAGTTACAGACTGGGATCTAATCGAGAGTTCGGGGTTGGTTTATCGATAAAATAACAGATACCCGGGAGTGAGTTACAGACTGGAATCTAATCGAGAGATCGGGGTTGGTTTATATATAGGATAACAGGTACCCGGGAGTGAGTTATAGACTGGAATCTAAATGAGAGTTCAGGGTGGTTTATATATAGAATAACAGACACCCGGGAGTGAGTTACAGACTGGAATCTAATCGAGGGATTCAGGGTGGTTTATATATAGACTAACAGGTACCTGGGATTGAGTTACAGACTGGAATCTAATCGAGAGTTCGGGGTTGGTTTATATGTAGAATAACAGGTACCCGGGAGTGAGTTACAGACTGGGATCTTATCGAGAGTTCGGGGTTGGTTTATATATCGAGTAACAGATACCCGGGAGTGAGTTACAGACTGGAATCTAATCGAGGGGTTCGGGGTGGTTTATATACAGAATAACAGATACCCGGGAGTGAGTTACAGACTGGAATCGAATCGAGGGGTTCAGGGTGGTTTATATATATAGAATAACAGATACCCGGGAGTGAGTCACAGACTGGAATCTAAATGAGAGTTCAGGGTGGTTTATATATAGAATAACAGATACCCGGGAGTGAGTTACAGACTGGAATCTAATCGAGGGGTTCGGGGTGGTTTATGTATAGAATAATAGATACCCGGGAGTGAGTTACAGACTGGAAACTAAATGCGAGTTCAGAGTGGTTTATATATAGAATAACAGATACCCGGGAGTGAGTTACAGACTGGATTCGAATCGAGGGGTTCGGAGTGGTTTATATGTAGAATCACAGATACCCGGGAGTGAGTTACAGACTGGAATCTAATCGAGGGATTCAGGGTGGTTTATATATAGAATAACAGATACCCAGGAGTGAGTTACAGACTGGGATCTAATCGAGAGTTCGGGGTTGGTTTATATGTAGAATGATGTGGAGATGCCGGCGTTGGACTGGGGTAAACACAGTAAGAAGTTTAACAACACCAGGTTAAAGTCCAACAGGTTTATTTGGTAGCAAAAGCCACACAAGCTTTCGAGGCTCTGAGCCCCCGAGTCGCGGAGCAGAAACTGATAGCCAGGTTCCGCACACACAAGGACGGCCTCAACCGGGATATTGGGTTTATGTCACACTATTTCACATAAATATTTCTGCTTTTTTCCTCCTGAGTCTTTATCATGCGATCCTAGAATCAGAATTTATGTCACACTATTTGTAACTCCCACAGTTGCGTGGACCTGCAGAGTTTCACTGGCTGTCTTGTCTGGAGACAATACACATCTTTTTAGCCTGTCTTGATGCTCTCTCCACTCCCATTGTTTTGTTTCTTAAAGACTGGATTAGTTGTAAGTATTCGCATTCCAACCATTATTCATGTAAATTGAGTCTGTGTCTTATAAGTTCTGTTTGTGAACAGAATTCCCACTCACCTGAAGAAGGGGCTCAGAGCCTCGAAAGCTTGTGTGGCTTTTGCTACCAAATAAACCTGTTGGACTTTAACCTGGTGTTGTTAAACTTCTTATTATATGTAGAATAACAGATACCCGGGAGTGAGTTACAGACTTGAATCTAAATGAGAGTTCAGGGTGGTTTATACATGGAATAACAGATACCCGGGAGTGAGTTACAGACTGGGATCTAAATGAGAGTTCAGGGTGGTTTATATATAGAATAACAGATACCCGGGAGTGAGTTACAGACTGGAATCTAAATGAGAGTTCAGGGTGGTTTATATGTAGAATAACAGATACCCGGGAGTGAGTTACAGACTGGAATCTAATCGAGGGGTTCGGGGTGGTTTATGTATAGAATAATAGATACCCGGGAGTGAGTTACAGACTGGAATCTAAATGCGAGTTCAGGGTGATTTATATATAGAATCACAGATACCCGGGAGTGAGTTACAGACTGGAATCGAATCGAGGGGTTCGGAGTGGTTTATATCTAGAATAACAGATACCCGGGAGTGAGTTACAGACTGGAATCTAATCGAGGGATTCAGGGTGGTTTATATATCGAAGAACAGATACCCAGGAGTGAGTTTCAGACTGGGATCTAATCGAGAGTTCGGGGTTGGTTTATATATAGAATAACAGATACCCGGGAGTGAGTTACAGACTGGAATCTAATCGAGGGATTCAGGGTCGTTTATAGAATAACAGATACCCGGGAGTGAGTTACAGACTGGGATCTAATCGAGAGTTCGGGGTTGGTTTATCGATAGAATAACAGATACCCGAGAGTGAGTTACAGACTGGAATCTAATCGAGAGATCGGGGTTGGTTTATATATAGGATAACAGATACCCGGGAGTGAGATATAGACTGGAATCTAAATGAGAGTTCAGGGTGGTTTATATATAGAATAACAGACACCCGGGAGTGAGTTACAGACTGGAATCTAATCGAGGGATTCAGGGTGGTTTATATATAGACTAACAGGTACCTGGGATTGAGTTCCAGACTGGAATCTAATCGAGAGTTCGGGGTTGGTTTATATATAGGATAACAGATACCCGGGAGTGAGTTATAGACTGGAATCTAAATGAGAGTTCTGGGTGGTTTATATATAGAATAACAGACACCCGGGAGTGAGTTACAGACTGGAATCTAATCGAGGGATTCAGGGTGGTTTATATATAGACTAACAGGTACCTGGGATTGAGTTCCAGACTGGAATCTAATCGAGAGTTCGGGGTTGGTTTATATGTAGAATAACAGTTACCTGGGAGTGAGTTACAGAGTGGGATCTAATCGAGAGTTCGGGGTTGGTTTATATATAGAATAACGGATACCCGGGCGTGAGTTACAGACTGGAACCTAAACGAGGGGTTCAGGGTGGTTTGTATAGAGAGTAACAGATACCCGGGAGTGAGTTACAGACTGGAATCGAATCGAGGGGTTCGGGGTGGTTTATATATATAAAATAACAGATACCCGGGAGTGAGTTACAGACTGGAATCTAAATGAGAGTTCAGGGTGGTTTATATATAGAATAACAGATACCCGGGAGTGAGTTACAGACTGGAATCTAATCGAGGGGTTCGGGGTGGTTTATGTATAGAATAATAGATACCCGGGAGTGAGTTACAGACTGGAAACTAAATGCGAGTTCAGGGTGGTTTATATATAGAATAACAGATACCCGGGAGTGAGTTACAGACTGGAATCGAATCGAGGGGTTCGGAGTGGTTTATATATAGAATAACAGATCCCCGGGAGTGAGTTACAGACTGGAATCTAATCGAGGGATTCAGGGTGGTTTATATATAGAATAACAGATACCCAGGAGTGAGTTACAGACTGGGATCTAATCGAGAGTTCGGGGTTGGTTTATATATAGAATAACAGATACCCGGGAGTGAGTTACAGACTTGAATCTAAATGAGAGTTCAGGGTGGTTTATACATAGAATAACAGATACCCGGGAGTGAGTTACAGACTGGAATCTAAATGAGAGTTCAGGGTGGTTTATATATAGAATAACAGATACCCGGGAGTGAGTTACAGACTGGGATCTAATCGAGAGTTCGGGGTTGGTTTATATATAGAATAACAGATACCCGGGAGTGAGTTACAGACTGGAATCTAAATGAGAGTTCAGGGTGGATAATATACAGAATAACAGATACCCGGGAGTGAGTTACAGACTGGAATCTAATCGAGAGTTCGGGGTTGGTTTATAGATAGAATAACAGATACCCGGGAGTGAGTTACAGACTGGAATCTAATCGAGAGATCGGGGTTGGTTTATATATAGGATAACAGATACCCGGGAGTGAGTTATAGACTGGAATCTAAATGAGAGTTCAGGGTGGTTTATATATAGAATGACAGATACCCGGGAGTGAGTTCCAGACTGGGATCTAATCGAGAGTTCGGGGTTGGTTTATAGATAGAATAACAGATACCCGGAGTGAGTTACAGACTGGAATCTAATCGAGAGATCGGGGTTGGTTTATATATAGAATAATAGATACCCGGGAGTGAGTTATAGACTGGAATCTAAATGAGAGTTCAGGGTGGTTTATATATAGAATAACAGATACTCGGGACTGAGTTACAGACTGGGATCGAATCGAGGGGTTCGGGGTGGTTTATATATAGAATAACAGATACCCGGGAGTGAGTTACAGACCGAAATCTAATCTAGGGTTTCAGGGTGGTTTATATATAGAATAACAGGTATCCGGGAGTGAGTTACAGACTGGAATCTAATCGAGGGTTTCAGAGTGGTTTATATATAGAATAACAGACACCCGGGAGTGAGTTACAGACTGGAATCTAAATGAGAGTTCAGGGTGGTTTATATATAGAATAACAGACACCCGGGAGTGAGTTACAGACTGGAATCTAATTGAGGGATTCAGGGTGGTTTATATATAGAATAACAGATACCCAGGAGTGAGTTACAGACTGGAATCTAATCGAGGTATTCAGGGTGGTTTATAGAATAACAGATACCCGGGAGTGAGTTACAGACTGGGATCTAATCGAGAGTTCGGGGTTAGTTTATAGATAGAATAACAGATACCCGGAGTGAGTTACAGACTGGAATCTAATCGAGAGATCGGGGTTGGTTTATATATAGAATAAAAGATACCCGGGAGTGAGTTATATACTGGAATCTAAATGAGAGTTCAGGGTGGTTTATATATAGAATAACAGACACCCGGGAGTGAGTTACAGACTGGAATCTAATCGAGGGATTCAGGGTGGTTTATATATAGAATAACAGATACCCAGGAGTGAGTTACAGACTGGGATCTAATCGAGAGTTCGGGGTTGGTTTATATATAGAATAACGGATACCCGGGCGTGAGTTACAGACTGGAACCTAAACGAGGGGTTCAGGGTGGTTTGTATAGAGAGTAACAGATACCCGGGAGTGAGTTACAGACTGGAATCGAATCGAGGGGTTCGGGGTGGTTTATATATATAAAATAACAGATACCCGGGAGTGAGTTACAGACTGGAATCTAAATGAGAGTTCAGGGTGGTTTATATATAGAATAACAGATACCCGGGAGTGAGTTACAGACTGGAATCTAATCGAGGGGTTCGGGCTGGTTTATGTATAGAATAATAGATACCCGGGAGTGAGTTACAGACTGGAAACTAAATGCGAGTTCAGGGTGGTTTATATATAGAATAACAGATACCCGGGAGTGAGTTACAGACTGGAATCGAATCGAGGGGTTCGGAGTGGTTTATATATAGAATAACAGATCCCCGGGAGTGAGTTACAGACTGGAATCTAATCGAGGGATTCAGGGTGGTTTATATATAGAATAACAGATACCCAGGAGTGAGTTACAGACTGGGATCTAATCGAGAGTTCGGGGTTGGTTTATATATAGAATAACAGATACCCGGGAGTGAGTTACAGACTTGAATCTAAATGAGAGTTCAGGGTGGTTTATACATAGAATAACAGATACCCGGGAGTGAGTTACAGACTGGAATCTAAATGAGAGTTCAGGGTGGTTTATATATAGAATAACAGATACCCGGGAGTGAGTTACAGACTGGGATCTAATCGAGAAATCGGGGTTGGTTTCTATATAGAATAACAGATAACCGGGAGTGAGTTACAGACTGGAATCTAAATGAGAGTTCAGAGTGGTTTATATATAGAATAACAGATACCCGGGAGTGAGTTACAGACTGGGATCTAATCGAGAGTTCGGGGTTAGTTTATATATAGAATAACAGAAACCCGGGAGTGAGTTACAGACTGGAATCTAAATGAGAGTTCAGGGTGGTTCATATATAGAATAACAGATACCCGGGAGTGAGTTACAGACTGGAATCTAAATGAGAGTTCAGGGTGGATAATATATAGAATAACAGATACCCGGGTGTGAGTTACAGACTGGAATCTAATCGAGGGATTCAGGGTGGTTTATAGAATAACAGATACCCGGGAGTGAGTTACAGACTGGGATCTAATCGAGAGTTCGGGGTTGGTTTATCGATAAAATAACAGATACCCGGGAGTGAGTTACAGACTGGAATCTAATCGAGAGATCGGGGTTGGTTTATATATAGGATAACAGATACCCGGGAGTGAGTTATAGACTGGAATCTAAATGAGAGTTCAGGGTGGTTTATATATAGAATAACAGACACCCGGGAGTGAGTTACAGACTGGAATCTAATCGAGGGATTCAGGGTGGTTTATATATAGACTAACAGGTACCTGGGATTGAGTTACAGACTGGAATCTAATCGAGAGTTCGGGGTTGGTTTATATGTAGAATAACAGGTACCCGGGAGTGAGTTACAGACTGGGATCTTATCGAGAGTTCGGGGTTGGTTTATATATCGAGTAACAGATACCCGGGAGTGAGTTACAGACTGGAATCTAATCGAGGGGTTCGGGGTGGTTTATATACAGAATAACAGATACCCGGGAGTGAGTTACAGACTGGAATCGAATCGAGGGGTTCAGGGTGGTTTATATATATAGAATAACAGATACCCGGGAGTGAGTGACAGACTGGAATCTAAATGAGAGTTCAGGGTGGTTTATATATAGAATAACAGATACCCGGGAGTGAGTTACAGACTGGAATCTAATCGAGGGGTTCGGGGTGGTTTATGTATAGAATAATAGATACCCGGGAGTGAGTTACAGACTGGAAACTAAATGCGAGTTCAGAGTGGTTTATATATAGAATAACAGATACCCGGGAGTGAGTTACAGACTGGATTCGAATCGAGGGGTTCGGAGTGGTTTATATGTAGAATCACAGATACCCGGGAGTGAGTTACAGACTGGAATCTAATCGAGGGATTCAGGGTGGTTTATATATAGAATAACAGATACCCAGGAGTGAGTTACAGACTGGGATCTAATCGAGAGTTCGGGGTTGGTTTATATGTAGAATAACAGATACCCGGGAGTGAGTTACAGACTTGAATCTAAATGAGAGTTCAGGGTGGTTTATACATGGAATAACAGATACCCAGGAGTGAATTACAGACTGGAATCTAAATGAGAGTTCAGGGTGGTTTATATATAGAATAACAGATACCCGGGAGTGAGTTACAGACTGGGATCTAAATGAGAGTTCAGGGTGGTTTATATATAGAATAACAGATACCCGGGAGTGAGTTACAGACTGGAATCTAAATGAGAGTTCAGGGTGGTTTATATGTAGAATAACAGATACCCGGGAGTGAGTTACAGACTGGAATCTAATCGAGGGGTTCGGGGTGGTTTATGTATAGAATAATAGATACCCGGGAGTGAGTTACAGACTGGAATCTAAATGCGAGTTCAGGGTGATTTATATATAGAATCACAGATACCCGGGAGTGAGTTACAGACTGGAATCGAATCGAGGGGTTCGGAGTGGTTTATATCTAGAATAACAGATACCCGGGAGTGAGTTACAGACTGGAATCTAATCGAGGGATTCAGGGTGGTTTATATATCGAAGAACAGATACCCAGGAGTGAGTTTCAGACTGGGATCTAATCGAGAGTTCGGGGTTGGTTTATATATAGAATAACAGATACCCGGGAGTGAGTTACAGACTGGAATCTAATCGAGGGATTCAGGGTCGTTTATAGAATAACAGATACCCGGGAGTGAGTTACAGACTGGGATCTAATCGAGAGTTCGGGGTTGGTTTATCGATAGAATAACAGATACCCGAGAGTGAGTTACAGACTGGAATCTAATCGAGAGATCGGGGTTGGTTTATATATAGGATAACAGATACCCGGGAGTGAGATATAGACTGGAATCTAAATGAGAGTTCAGGGTGGTTTATATATAGAATAACAGACACCCGGGAGTGAGTTACAGACTGGAATCTAATCGAGGGATTCAGGGTGGTTTATATATAGACTAACAGGTACCTGGGATTGAGTTCCAGACTGGAATCTAATCGAGAGTTCGGGGTTGGTTTATATATAGGATAACAGATACCCGGGAGTGAGTTATAGACTGGAATCTAAATGAGAGTTCAGGGTGGTTTATATATAGAATAACAGACACCCGGGAGTGAGTTACAGACTGGAATCTAATCGAGGGATTCAGGGTGGTTTATATATAGACTAACAGGTACCTGGGATTGAGTTCCAGACTGGAATCTAATCGAGAGTTCGGGGTTGGTTTATATGTAGAATAACAGTTACCTGGGAGTGAGTTACAGAGTGGGATCTAATCGAGAGTTCGGGGTTGGTTTATATATAGAATAACGGATACCCGGGCGTGAGTTACAGACTGGAACCTAAACGAGGGGTTCAGGGTGGTTTGTATAGAGAGTAACAGATACCCGGGAGTGAGTTACAGACTGGAATCGAATCGAGGGGTTCGGGGTGGTTTATATATATAAAATAACAGATACCCGGGAGTGAGTTACAGACTGGAATCTAAATGAGAGTTCAGGGTGGTTTATATATAGAATAACAGATACCCGGGAGTGAGTTACAGACTGGAATCTAATCGAGGGGTTCGGGGTGGTTTATGTATAGAATAATAGATACCCGGGAGTGAGTTACAGACTGGAAACTAAATGCGAGTTCAGGGTGGTTTATATATAGAATAACAGATACCCGGGAGTGAGTTACAGACTGGAATCGAATCGAGGGGTTCGGAGTGGTTTATATATAGAATAACAGATCCCCGGGAGTGAGTTACAGACTGGAATCTAATCGAGGGATTCAGGGTGGTTTATATATAGAATAACAGATACCCAGGAGTGAGTTACAGACTGGGATCTAATCGAGAGTTCGGGGTTGGTTTATATATAGAATAACAGATACCCGGGAGTGAGTTACAGACTTGAATCTAAATGAGAGTTCAGGGTGGTTTATACATAGAATAACAGATACCCGGGAGTGAGTTACAGACTGGAATCTAAATGAGAGTTCAGGGTGGTTTATATATAGAATAACAGATACCCGGGAGTGAGTTACAGACTGGGATCTAATCGAGAGTTCGGGGTTGGTTTATATATAGAATAACAGATACCCGGGAGTGAGTTACAGACTGGAATCTAAATGAGAGTTCAGGGTGGATAATATACAGAATAACAGATACCCGGGAGTGAGTTACAGACTGGAATCTAATCGAGAGTTCGGGGTTGGTTTATAGATAGAATAACAGATACCCGGGAGTGAGTTACAGACTGGAATCTAATCGAGAGATCGGGGTTGGTTTATATATAGGATAACAGATACCCGGGAGTGAGTTATAGACTGGAATCTAAATGAGAGTTCAGGGTGGTTTATATATAGAATGACAGATATCCGGGAGTGAGTTACAGACTGGGATCTAATCGAGAGTTCGGGGTTGGTTTATAGATAGAATAACAGATACCCGGGAGTGAGTTACAGACTGGGATCTAATCGAGAGATCGGGGTTGGTTTATATATAGAATAACAGATACCCGGGAGTGAGTTACAGACTGGAATCTAATCAAGAGTTCAGGGTGGTTTATATATAGAATAACAGACACCCGGGAGTGAGTTACAGACTGGAATCTAATCTAGGGTTTCAGGGTGGTTTTTATATAGAATAACAGACACCCGGGAGTGAGTTACAGACTGGAATCTAAATGAGAGTTCAGGGTGGTTCATATATAGAATAACAGACACCCGGGAGTGAGTTAGACTGGAATCTAATCAAGGGTTTCAGGGTGGTTTATATATAGAATAACAGACACCCGGGAGTGAGTTACAGACTGGAATCTAAATGAGAGTTCAGGGTGGTTTATATATGGAATAACAGGTACCCGGGAGTGAGTGACAGACTGGAATCTAATCGAGAGTTCGGGGTTGGTTTATATATAGAATAACAGATACCCGGGAGTGAGTTCCAGACTGGAATCTAAATGAGAGTTCAGGGTGGTTTATCTGTAGAATAACAGATACCCAGGAGTGAGTTACAGACTGGGATCTAATCGAGAGTTCGGGGTAGTTTCTATATAGCATAACGGATACCCGGGAGTGAGTTACAGACTGGAACCGAATCGAGGGGTTCAGGGTGGTTTATATACAGAATAACAGATGCCCGGGAGTGAGTTACAGACTGGAATCTAATCGAGGGGTTCGGGGTGGTTTATATACAGAATAACAGATGCCCGGGAGTGAGTTACAGACTGGAATCGAATCGAGGGGTTCGGGGTGGTTTATATATATTAAATAACAGATACCCGGGAGTGAGTTACAGACTGGAATCTAATCGAGGGGTTCAGGGTGGTTTATATATAGAATAACAGATACCCGGGAGTGAGTTACAGACTGGAATCTAATCGAGGGGTTCGGGGTGGTTTATGTATAGAATAATAGATACCCGGGAGTGAGTTACAGACTGGAATCTAAATGCGAGTTCAGGGTGGTTTATATATAGAATAACAGATACCCGGGAGTGAGTTACAGACTGGAATCTAATCAAGGGGTTCGGAGTGGTTTATATATAGAATAACAGATACCCGGGAGTGAGTTACAGACTGGAATCTAATCGAGGGATTCAGGGTGGTTTATATATCGAATAACAGATACCCAGGAGTGAGTTACAAACTGGGATCTAATCGAGAGTTCGGGGTTGGTTTATATATAGAATAACAGATACCCGGGAGTGAGTTACAGACTGGGATCTAATCGAGAGATCGGGGTTGGTTTATATATAGAATAACAGATACCCGGGAGTGAGTTACAGACTGGAACCGAATCGAGGGGTTCAGGGTGGTTTATATACAGAATAACAGATGCCCGGGAGTGAGTTACAGACTGGAATCTAATCGAGGGGTTCGGGGTGGTTTATATCCAGAATAGCAGATGCCCGGGAGTGAGTTACAGACTGGAATCGAATCGAGGGGTTCGGGGTGGTTTATATATATTAAATAACAGATACCCGGGAGTGAGTTACAGACTGGAATCTAATCGAGGGGTTCAGGGTGGTTTATATATAGAATAACAGATACCCGGGAGTGAGTTACAGACTGGAATCTAAATGCGAGTTCAGGGTGGTTTATATACAGAATAACAGATACCCGGGAGTGAGTTACAGACTGGAATCTAATCAAGGGGTTCGGAGTGGTTTATATATAGAATAACAGATACCCGGGAGTGAGTTCCAGACTGGAATCTAATCGAGGGATTCAGGGTGGTTAATATATCGAATAACAGATACCCAGGAGTGAGTTACAAACTGGGATCTAATCGAGAGTTCGGGGTTGGTTTATATATAGAATAACAGATACCCGGGAGTGAGTTACAGACTGGGATCTAATCGAGAGATCGGGGTTGGTTTATATATAGAATAACAGATACCCGGGAGTGAGTTACAGACTGGAATCTAAATGAGAGTTCAGGGTGGTTTACATATAGAATAACAGATACCCGGGAGTGAGTTACAGACTGGAATCTAATCGAGAGTTCAGGGTGGTTTATATAGAGAATCACAGACACCCGGGAGTGAGTTACAGACTGGAATCTAAATGAGAGTTCAGGGTGGTTTATATGTAGAATAACAGATACCCGGTAGTGAGTTACAGACTGGAATCTAATCGAGGGGTTCGGAGTGGTTTATATCTAGAATAACAGATACCCGGGAGTGAGTTACAGACTGGAATCTAATCGAGGGATTCAGGGTGGTTTATATATCGAATAACAGATACCCAGGAGTGAGTTACAGACTGGGATCTAATCGAGAGTTCGGGGTTGGTTTATATCTAGAATAACAGATACCCGGGAGTGAGTTACAGACTGGGATCTAATCGAGAGATCGGGGTTGGTTTATATATAGAATAACAGACACCCGGGAGTGAGTTACAGACTGGAATCTAAATGAGAGTTCAGGGTGGTTTATATATAGAATAACAGATACCCGGGAGTGAGTTACAGACTGGGATCTAATCGAGAGTTCGGGGTTAGTTTATATATAGAATAACAGAAACCCGGGAGTGAGTTACAGACTGGAATCTAATCGAGGGGTTCGGGGTGGTTTATATATAGAATAACAGACACCCGGGAGTGAGTTACAGACCAGAATCTAATCGAGGGATTCAGGGTGGTTTATATATAGAATAACAGATA
This sequence comes from Mustelus asterias, assembly GCF_964213995.1. Classification (NCBI taxonomy): domain Eukaryota; kingdom Metazoa; phylum Chordata; class Chondrichthyes; order Carcharhiniformes; family Triakidae; genus Mustelus; species Mustelus asterias. The sequence goes on from NW_027595346.1 coordinate 40,119, forward strand.
CCCGGGAGTGAGTTACAGACTGGAATCTAAATGAGAGTTCAGGGTGAATAATATACAGAATAACAGATACCCGGGAGTGAGTTACAGACTGGAATCTAATCGAGGGATTCAGGGTGGTTCATAGAATAACAGATACCCGGGAGTGAGTTACAGACTGGGATCTAATCGAGAGTTCGGGGTTGGTTTACAGATAGAATAACAGATACCCGGGAGTGAGTTCCAGACTGGAATCTAATCCAGGGGTTCGGGTGGTTTATATATAGAATAACAGATACCCGGGAGTGAGTTACAGACTGGAGTCTAATCGAGGGATTCAGGGTGGTTTATATAGAGAATAACAGACACCCGGGAGTGAGTTACAGACTGGAATCTAATCTAGGGTTTCAGGGTGGTTTATATAGAGAATAACAGACACCTGGGAGTGAGTTACAGACTGGAATCTAAATGAGAGTTCAGGGTGGTTTATATATGGAATAACAGATACCCGGGAGTGAGTTACAGACTGGAATCTAATCGAGAGTTCGGGGTTGGTTTATATATAGAATAACAGATACCCGGGAGTGAGTTCCAGACTGGAATCTAAATGAGAGTTCAGGGTGGTTTATCTGTAGAATAACAGATACCCGGGAGTGAGTTACAGACTGGGATCTAATCGAGAGTTCGGGGTAGTTTATATATAGCATAACGGATACCCGGGAGTGAGTTACAGACTGGAACCGAATCGAGGGGTTCAGGGTGGTTTATATACAGAATAACAGATGCCCGGGAGTGAGTTACAGACTGGAATCTATTCGAGGAGTTCGGGGTGGTTTATATACAGAATAACAGATACCCGGGAGTGAGTTACAGACTGGAATCGAATCGAGGGGTTCGGGGTGGTTTATATATATTAAATAACAGATACCCGGGAGTGAGTTACAGACTGGAATCTAATCGAGGGGTTCAGGGTGGTTTATATATAGAATAACAGATACCCGGGAGTGAGTTACAGACTGGAATCTAACCGAGGGGTTCGGGGTGGTTTATGTATAGAATAATAGATACCCGGGAGTGAGTTACAGACTGGAATCTAAATGCAAGTTCAGGGTGGTTTATATATAGAATAACAGATACCCGGGAGTGAGTTACAGACTGGAATCTAATCAAGGGGTTCGGAGTGGTTTATATATAGAATAACAGATACCCGGGAGTGAGTTACAGACTGGAATCTAATCGAGGGATTCAGGGTGGTTTATATATCGAATAACAGATACCCAGGTGTGAGTTACAAACTGGGATCTAATCGAGAGTTCGGGGTTGGTTTATATATAGAATAACAGATACCCGGGAGTGAGTTACAGACTGGGATCTAATCGAGAGATCGGGGTTGGTTTATATATAGAATAACAGATACCCGGGAGTGAGTTACAGACTGGAATCTAATCGAGAGTTCAGGGTGGTTTATATAGAGAATCACAGACACCCGGGAGTGAGTTACAGACTGGAATCTAAATGAGAGTTCAGGGTGGTTTATATATAGAATAACAGATACCCGGGAGTGAGTTACAGACTGGAATCTAATCGAGGGGTTCGGAGTGGTTTATATCTAGAATAACAGATACCCGGGAGTGAGTTACAGACTGGAATCTAATCGAGGGATTCAGGGTGGTTTATATATCGAATAACAGATACCCAGGAGTGAGTTACAGACTGGGATCTAATCGAGAGTTCGGGGTTGGTTTATATCTAGAATAACAGATACCCGGGAGTGAGTTACAGACTGGGATCTAATCGAGAGATCGGGGTTGGTTTATATTTAGAATTACAGACACCCGGGAGTGAGTTACAGACTGGAATCTAAATGAGAGTTCAGAGTGGTTGATATATAGAATAACAGATACCCGGGAGTGAGTTACAGACTGGGATCTAATCGAGAGTTCGGGGTTAGTTTATATATAGAATAACAGAAACCCGGGAGTGAGTTACAGACTGGAATCTAAATGAGAGTTCAGGGTGGTTCATATATAGAATAACAGATACCCGGGAGTGAGTTACAGACTGGAATCGCAATGAGAGTTCAGGGTGGATAATATATAGAATAACAGATACACGGGAGTGAGTTACAGACGGGAATCTAATCGAGGGATTCAGGGTGGTTTATAGAATAACAGATACCCGGGAGTGAGTTACAGACTGGGATCTAATCGAGAGTTCGGGGTTGGTTTATCGATAGAATAACAGATACCCGGGAGTGAGTTACAGACTGGAATCTAATCGAGAGATCGGGGTTGGTTTATATATCGGATAACAGATACCCGGGAGTGAGTTACAGACTGGAATCTAATCGAGGGATTCAGGGTGGTTTATATATAGACTAACAGGTACCTGGGATTGAGTTACAGACTGGAATCTAATCGAGGGGTTCGGGGGGGGTTTATATATAGAATATCATAGACCCGGGAGTGAGTTACAGACTGGAATCTAATCGAGGGTTCAGGGTGGTTTATATATAGAATAACAGGTACCCGGGAGCGACTTACAGACTGGAATCTAATCGAGGGATTCAGGGTGGTTTATAGAATTACAGATCCCCGGGAGTGAGTTACAGACTGGAATCTAATTGAGGGATTCAGGGTGGTTTATAGAATAACAGATACCCGGGAGTGAGTTACAGACTGGGATCTAATCGAGAGTTCGGGGTTGGTTTATAGATAGAATAACAGATACCCGGAGTGAGTTACAGACTGGAATCTAATCGAGAGATCGGGGTTGGTTTATATAGAGAATTAAAGATACCCGGGAGTGAGTTATAGACTGGAATCTAAATGAGAGTTCAGGGTGGTTTATATATAGAATAACAGACACCCGGGAGTGAGTTACAGACTAGAATCTAATCGAGGGATTCAGGGTGGTTTATATATAGAATAACAGATACCCGGGAGTGAGTTACAGACTGGAATCTAAATGAGAGTTCAGGGTGGATAATATATAGAATAACAGATACCCGGGAGTGAGTTACAGACTGGAATCTAATCGAGGTATTCAGGGTGGTTTATAGAATAACAGATACCCGGGAGTGAGTTACAGACTGGGATCTAATCGAGAGTTCGGGGTTGGTTTATAGATAGAATAACAGATACCCGGGAGTGAGTTCCAGACTGGAATCTAAATGAGAGTTCAGAGTGGTTGATATATAGAATAACAGATACCCGGGAGTGAGTTACAGACTGGGATCTAATCGAGAGTTCGGGGTTAGTTTATATATAGAATAACAGAAACCCGGGAGTGAGTTACAGACTGGAATCTAATCGAGGGGTTCGGGGTGGTTTATATATAGAATAACAGATACCCGGGAGTGAGTTACAGACTGGAATCTAATCTAGGGTTTCAGGGTGGTTTTTATATAGAATAACAGACACCCGGGAGTGAGTTACAGACTGGAATCTAAATGATAGTTCAGGGTGGTTTATATATGGAATAACAGATACCCGGGAGTGAGTTACAGACTGGGATCGAATCGAGAGTTCGGGGTTGGTTTATATATAGAATAACAGATACCCGGGAGTGAGTTACAGACTGGAATCTAAATGAGAGTTCAGGGTGGTTTACATATAGAATAACAGATACCCGGGAGTGAGTTACAGACTGGGATCTAATCGAGAGTTCGGGGTAGTTTCTATATAGCATAACGGATACCCGGGAGTGAGTTACAGACTGGAACCGAATCGAGGGGTTCAGGGTGGTTTATATACAGAATAACAGATGCCCGGGAGTGAGTTACAGACTGGAATCTATTCGAGGAGTTCGGGGTGGTTTATATACAGAATAACAGATACCCGGGAGTGAGTTACAGACTGGAATCGAATCGAGGGGTTCGGGGTGGTTTATATATATTAAATAACAGATACCCGGGAGTGAGTTACAGACTGGAATCTAATCGAGGGGTTCAGGGTGGTTTATATATAGAATAACAGATACCCGGGAGTGAGTTACAGACTGGAATCTAATCGAGGGGTTCGGGGTGGTTTATGTATAGAATAATAGATACCCGGGAGTGAGTTACAGACTGGAATCTGAATGCAAGTTCAGGGTGGTTTATATATAGAATAACAGATACCCGGGAGTGAGTTACAGACTGGAATCTAATCAAGGGGTTCGGAGTGGTTTATATATAGAATAACAGATACCCGGGAGTGAGTTACAGACTGGAATCTAATCGAGGGATTCAGGGTGGTTTATATATCGAATAACAGATACCCAGGTGTGAGTTACAAACTGGGATCTAATCGAGAGTTCGGGGTTGGTTTATATATAGAATAACAGATACCCGGGAGTGAGTTACAGACTGGGATCTAATCGAGAGATCGGGGTTGGTTTATATATAGAATAACAGATACCCGGGAGTGAGTTACAGACTGGAATCTAATCGAGAGTTCAGGGTGGTTTATATAGAGAATCACAGACACCCGGGAGTGAGTTACAGACTGGAATCTAAATGAGAGTTCAGGGTGGTTTATATATAGAATAACAGATACCCGGGAGTGAGTTACAGACTGGAATCTAATCGAGGGGTTCGGAGTTGTTTATATCTAGAATAACAGATACCCGGGAGTGAGTTACAGACTGGAATCTAATCGAGGGATTCAGGGTGGTTTATATATCGAATAACAGATACCCAGGAGTGAGTTACAGACTGGGATCTAATCGAGAGTTCGGGGTTGGTTTATATCTAGAATAACAGATACCCGGGAGTGAGTTACAGACTGGGATCTAATCGAGAGATCGGGGTTGGTTTATATTTAGAATTACAGACACCCGGGAGTGAGTTACAGACTGGAATCTAATCAGAGTGGTTGATATATAGAATAACAGATACCCGGGAGTGAGTTACAGACTGGGATCTGATCGAGAGTTCGGGGTTAGTTTATATATAGAATAACAGAAACCCGGGAGTGAGTTACAGACTGGAATCTAATCGAGGGGTTCGGGGTGGTTTATATATAGAATAACAGATACCCGGGAGTGAGTTACAGACTGGAATCTAATCTAGGGTTTCAGGGTGGTTTTTATATAGAATAACAGACACCCGGGAGTGAGTTACAGACTGGAATCTAAATGATAGTTCAGGGTGGTTTATATATGGAATAACAGATACCCGGGAGTGAGTTACAGACTGGAATCTAATCGAGAGTTCGGGGTTGGTTTATATATAGAATAACAGATACCCGGGAGTGAGTTCCAGACTGGAATCTAAATGAGAGTTCAGGGTGGTTTATATGTAGAATAACAGATACCAGGGAGTGAGTTACAGACTGGGATCTAATCGAGAGTTCGGGGTAGTTTATATATAGAATAACGGATACCCGGGAGTGGGTTACAGACTGGAACCTAATAGAGGGGTTCAGGGTGGTTTATATACAGAATAACAGATGCCCGGGAGTGAGTTACAGACTGGAATCTAATCGAGGGGTTCGGGGTGGTTTATATACAGAACAACAGATGCCCGGGAGTGAGTTACAGACTGGAATCGAATCGAGGGGTTCGGGGTGGTTTATATATATAAAATAACAGATACCCGGGAGTGAGTTACAGACTGGAATCTAATCGAGGGGTTCAGGGTGGTTTATATATAGAATAACAGATACCCGGGAGTGAGTTACAGACTGGAATCCAATCGAGGGGTTCGGGGTGGTTAAAGTATAGAATAATAGATACCCGGGAGTGAGTTACAGACTGGAATCTAAATGCGAGTTCAGGGTGGTTTATATATAGAATAACAGATACCCGGGAGTGAGTTACAGACTGGAATCTAATCGAGGGGTTCGGAGTGGTTTATATAGAGAATAACAGATACCCGGGAGTGAGTTACAGAATGGAATCTAATCGAGGGATTCAGGGTGGTTTATATATAGAATAACAGATACCCAGGAGTGAGTTACAGACTGGGATCGAATCGAGAGTTCGGGGTTGGTTTATATATAGAATAACAGATACCCGGGAGTGAGTTACAGACTGGGATCTAATCGAGAGATCGGGGTTGGTTTATATATAGAATAACAGACACCCGGGAGTGAGTTACAGACTGGAATCTAAATGAGAGTTCAGGGTGGTTTACATATAGAATAACAGATACCCGGGAGTGAGTTACAGACTGGAATCTAATCGAGAGTTCAGGGTGGTTTATATACAGAATAACAGACACCCGGGAGTGAGTTACAGACTGGAATCTAATCTACGGTTTCAGGGTGGTTTATATATAGAATAACAGACACCCGGGAGTGAGTTACAGACTGGTATCTAATCTAGGGTTTCAGGGTGGTTTATATGTAGAATAACGGATACCCGGGAGTGAGTTACAGACTGGAACCTAATCGAGGGGTTCAGGGTGGTTTATATAGAGAGTAACAGATACCGGGGAGTGAGTTACAGACTGGAATCTAATCGAGGGGTTCGGGGTGGTTTATATGTAGAATAACAGATACCAGGGAGTGAGTTACAGACTGGGATCTAATCGAGAGTTCGGGGTAGTTTATATATAGAATAACGGATACCCGGGAGTGAGTTACAGACTGGAACCTAATAGAGGGGTTCAGGGTGGTTTATATACAGAATAACAGATGCCCGGGAGTGAGTTACAGACTGGAATCGAATCGAGGGGTTCGGGGTGGTTTATATATATAAAATAACAGATACCCGGGAGTGAGTTACAGACTGGAATCTAATCGAGGGGTTCAGGGTGGTTTATATATAGAATAACAGATACCCGGGAGTGAGTTACAGACTGGAATCTAATCGAGGGGTTCGGGGTGGTTAAAGTATAGAATAATAGATACCCGGGAGTGAGTTACAGACTGGAATCTAAATGCGAGTTCAGGGTGGTTTATATATAGAATAACAGATACCCGGGAGTGAGTTACAGACTGGAATCTAATCGAGGGGTTCGGAGTGGTTTATATAGAGAATAACAGATACCCGGGAGTGAGTTACAGAATGGAATCTAATCGAGGGATTCAGGGTGGTTTATATATAGAATAACAGATACCCAGGAGTGAGTTACAGACTGGGATCGAATCGAGAGTTCGGGGTTGGTTTATATATAGAATAACAGATACCCGGGAGTGAGTTACAGACTGGGATCTAATCGAGAGATCGGGGTTGGTTTATATATAGAATAACAGACACCCGGGAGTGAGTTACAGACTGGAATCTAAATGAGAGTTCAGGGTGGTTTACATATAGAATAACAGATACCCGGGAGTGAGGTACAGACTGGGATCTAATCGAGAGTTCGGGGTAGTTTCTATATAGCATAACGGATACCCGGGAGTGAGTTACAGACTGGAACCGAATCGAGGGGTTCAGGGTGGTTTATAGACAGAATAACAGATGCCCGGGAGTGAGTTACAGACTGGAATCTATTCGAGGAGTTCGGGGTGGTTTATATACAGAATAACAGATACCCGGGAGTGAGTTACAGACTGGAATCGAATCGAGGGGTTCGGGGTGGTTTATATATATTAAATAACAGATACCCGGGAGTGAGTTACAGACTGGAATCTAATCGAGGGGTTCAGGGTGGTTTATATATAGAATAACAGATACCCGGGAGTGAGTTACAGACTGGAATCTAATCGAGGGGTTCGGGGTGGTTTATGTATAGAATAATAGATACCCGGGAGTGAGTTACAGACTGGAATCTAAATGCAAGTTCAGGGTGGTTTATATATAGAATAACAGATACCCGGGAGTGAGTTACAGACTGGAATCTAATCAAGGGGTTCGGAGTGGTTTATATATAGAATAACAGATACCCGGGAGTGAGTTACAGACTGGAATCTAATCGAGGGATTCAGGGTGGTTTATATATCGAATAACAGATACCCAGGTGTGAGTTACAAACTGGGATCTAATCGAGAGTTCGGGGTTGGTTTATATATAGAATAACAGATACCCGGGAGTGAGTTACAGACTGGGATCTAATCGAGAGATCGGGGTTGGTTTATATATAGAATAACAGATACCCGGGAGTGAGTTACAGACTGGAATCTAATCGAGAGTTCAGGGTGGTTTATATAGAGAATCACAGACACCCGGGAGTGAGTTACAGACTGGAATCTAAATGAGAGTTCAGGGTGGTTTATATATAGAATAACAGATACCCGGGAGTGAGTTACAGACTGGAATCTAATCGAGGGGTTCGGAGTTGTTTATATCTAGAATAACAGATACCCGGGAGTGAGTTACAGACTGGAATCTAATCGAGGGATTCAGGGTGGTTTATATATCGAATAACAGATACCCAGGAGTGAGTTACAGACTGGGATCTAATCGAGAGTTCGGGGTTGGTTTATATCTAGAATAACAGATACCCGGGAGTGAGTTACAGACTGGGATCTAATCGAGAGATCGGGGTTGGTTTATATTTAGAATTACAGACACCCGGGAGTGAGTTACAGACTGGAATCTAATCAGAGTGGTTGATATATAGAATAACAGATACCCGGGAGTGAGTTACAGACTGGGATCTAATCGAGAGTTCGGGGTTAGTTTATATATAGAATAACAGAAACCCGGGAGTGAGTTACAGACTGGAATCTAATCGAGGGGTTCGGGGTGGTTTATATATAGAATAACAGATACCCGGGAGTGAGTTACAGACTGGAATCTAATCTAGGGTTTCAGGGTGGTTTTTATATAGAATAACAGACACCCGGGAGTGAGTTACAGACTGGAATCTAAATGATAGTTCAGGGTGGTTTATATATGGAATAACAGATACCCGGGAGTGAGTTACAGACTGGAATCTAATCGAGAGTTCGGGGTTGGTTTATATATAGAATAACAGATACCCGGGAGTGAGTTCCAGACTGGAATCTAAATGAGAGTTCAGGGTGGTTTATATGTAGAATAACAGATACCAGGGAGTGAGTTACAGACTGGGATCTAATCGAGAGTTCGGGGTAGTTTATATATAGAATAACGGATACCCGGGAGTGAGTTACAGACTGGAACCTAATAGAGGGGTTCAGGGTGGTTTATATACAGAATAACAGATGCCCGGGAGTGAGTTACAGACTGGAATCTAATCGAGGGGTTCGGGGTGGTTTATATACAGAACAACAGATGCCCGGGAGTGAGTTACAGACTGGAATCGAATCGAGGGGTTCGGGGTGGTTTATATATATAAAATAACAGATACCCGGGAGTGAGTTACAGACTGGAATCTAATCGAGGGGTTCAGGGTGGTTTATATATAGAATAACAGATACCCGGGAGTGAGTTACAGACTGGAATTTAATCGAGGGGTTCGGGGTGGTTAAAGTATAGAATAATAGATACCCGGGAGTGAGTTACAGACTGGAATCTAAATGCGAGTTCAGGGTGGTTTATATATAGAATAACAGATACCCGGGAGTGAGTTACAGACTGGAATCTAATCGAGGGGTTCGGAGTGGTTTATATAGAGAATAACAGATACCCGGGAGTGAGTTACAGAATGGAATCTAATCGAGGGATTCAGGGTGGTTTATATATAGAATAACAGATACCCAGGAGTGAGTTACAGACTGGGATCGAATCGAGAGTTCGGGGTTGGTTTATATATAGAATAACAGATACCCGGGAGTGAGTTACAGACTGGGATCTAATCGAGAGATCGGGGTTGGTTTATATATAGAATAACAGACACCCGGGAGTGAGTTACAGACTGGAATCTAAATGAGAGTTCAGGGTGGTTTACATATAGAATAACAGATACCCGGGAGTGAGTTACAGACTGGAATCTAATCGAGAGTTCAGGGTGGTTTATATACAGAATAACAGACACCCGGGAGTGAGTTACAGACTGGAATCTAATCTACGGTTTCAGGGTGGTTTATATATAGAATAACAGACACCCGGGAGTGAGTTACAGACTGGTATCTAATCTAGGGTTTCAGGGTGGTTTATATGTAGAATAACGGATACCCGGGAGTGAGTTACAGACTGGAACCTAATCGAGGGGTTCAGGGTGGTTTATATAGAGAGTAACAGATACCGGGGAGTGAGTTACAGACTGGAATCTAATCGAGGGGTTCGGGGTGGTTTATATACAGAATAACAGATACCCGGGAGTGAGTTCCAGACTGGAATCTAATCGAGGGGTTCGGGGTGGTTTATATATATATAGAATAACAGATACCCGGGAGTGAGTTACAGACTGGAATCTAAATGAGAGTTCAGGATGGTTCTTTATAGAATATACATTATTCATGTAAATTGAGTCTGTGTCTTATAAGTTCTGTTTGTGAACAGAATTCCCACTCACCTGAAGAAGGGGCTCAGAGCCTCGAAAGCTTGTGTGGCTTTTGCTACCAAATAAACCTGTTGGACTTTAACCTGGTGTTGTTAAACTTCTTACTGTCTTTATAGAATAACAGACACCCGGGAGTGAGTTACAGACTGGAATCTAAATGAGAGTTCAGGGTGGTTTATATATAGAATAACAGATACCCGGGAGTGAGTTACAGACTGGAATCTAATCGAGGGGTTCGGGGTGGTTTAAGTATAGAATAATAGATACCCGGGAGTGAGTTACAGACTGGAATCTAAATGCGAGTTCAGGGTGGTTTATATATAGAATAACAGATACCCGGGAGTGAGTTACAGACTGGAATCTAATCGAGGGGTTCGGAGTGGTTTATATATAGAATAACAGACACCCGGGACTGAGTTACAGACTGGAATCTAATCGAGGGATTCAGGGTGGTTTATATATAGAATAACAGATACCCAGGAGTGAGTTACAGACTGGGATCTAATCGAGAGCTCGGGGTTGGTTTTTATATAGAATAACAGATACCCGGGAGTGAGTTACAGACTGGGATCTAATCGAGAGATCGGGGTTGGTTTATATATAGAATAACAGATACCCGGGAGTGAGTTACAGACTGGAGTCTAATCGAGGGATTCAGGGTGGTTTATATATTGAATAACAGGTACCCGGGAGGGAGTTACAGACTGGAATCTAATCGAGAGTTCAGGGTGGTTTATATATAGAATAACAGACACCCGGGAGTGAGTTACAGACTGGAATCTAATCTCGGGTTTCAGGGTGGTTTTTATATAGAATAACAGACACCCGGGAGTGAGTTACAGACTGGAATCTAAATGAGAGTTCAGGGTGGTTTATATATAGAATACCAGACACCCGGGAGTGAGTTACAGACTGGAATCTAAATGAGAGTTCAGGGTGGTTTATATATGGAATAACAGATACCCGGGAGTGAGTTACAGACTGGAATCTAATCGAGAGTTCGGAGTTGGTTTATACATAGAATAACAGATACCCGGGAGTGAGTTACAGACTGGAATCTAAATGACAGTTCAGGGTGGTTTATATGTAGAATAACAGATACCCGGGAGTGAGTTACAGACTGGGATCTCATCGAGAGTTCGGGGTAGCTTATATATAGAATAACGGATACCCGGGAGTGAGTTACAGACTGGAACCTAATCGAGGGGTTCAGGGTGGTTTATATAGAGAGTAACAGATACCCGGGAGTGAGTTACAGACTGGAATCTAATCGAGGGGTTCGGGGTGGTTTATATATATAGAATAACAGATACCCGGGAGTGAGTTACAGACTGGAATCTAAATGAGAGTTCAGGGTGGTTTATATATAGAATAACAGACACCCGGGAGTGAGTTACAGACTGGAATCTAATCTAGGGTTTCAGGGTGGTTTTTATATAGAATAACAGACACCCGGGAGTGAGTTACAGACTGGAATCTAAATGAGAGTTCAGGGTGGTTTATATATAGAATAGCAGACCCCGGGAGTGAGTTACAGACTGGAATCTAATCTAGGGTTTCAGGGTGGTTTACATATAGAATAACTGACACCCGGGAGTGAGTTACAGACTGGAATCTAATCGAGGGATTCAGGGTGGTTTATATATAGAATAACAGATACCCGGGAGTGAGTTACAGACTGGGATCTAATCGAGAGTTCGGTGTTGGTTTATAGATAGAATAACAGATACCCGGGGTGAGTTACAGACTGGAATCTAATCGAGAGATCGGGGTTGGTTTATATATAGAATAATAGATACCCGGGAGTGAGTTATAGACTGGAATCTAAATGAGAGTTCAGGGTGGTTTATATATAGAATAACAGACACCCGGGAGTGAGTTACAGACTGGAATCTAATCGAGGGGTTCAGGGTGGTTTATATATAGAATAACAGATACTCGGGACTGAGTTACAGACTGCGATCGAATCGAGGGGTTCGGGGTGGTTTATATATAGAATAACAGATACCCGGGAGTGAGTTACAGACTGGAAACTAATCGAGGGGTTCGGGGTGGTTTATATATAGAATAACAGGTACCCGGGAGTGAGTTACAGACTGGAATCTAATCGAGGGTTTCAGGGTGGTTTATATATAGAATAACAGACACCCGGGAGTGAGTTACAGACTGGAATCTAAATGAGAGTTTAGGGTGGTTTATATATAGAATAACAGATACCCGGGAGTGAGTTACAGACTGGAATCTAATCGAGGGGTTCGGGGGGGTTTATATATTGAAGAACAGATACCCGGGAGTGAGTTACAGACTGGAATCTAAATGAGAGTTCAGGGTGGTTTATATATAGAATAACAGACACCCGGGAGTGAGTTACAGACTGGAATCTAATTGAGGGATTCAGGGTGGTTTATATATAGAATAACAGATACCCAGGAGTGAGTTACAGACTGGAATCTAATCGAGGGATTCAGGGTGGTTTATATATAGAATAACAGGTACCTGGGAGTGAGTTACAGACTGGAATCTAATCGAGGGGTTCAGGGTGGTTTATATATAGAATAACAGATACTCGGGACTGAGTTACAGACTGGGATCTAATCGAGGGGTTCGGGGTGGTTTATATATAGAATAACAGATACCCGGGAGTGAGTTACAGACTGGAATCTAATCGAGGGATTCAGGGTGGTTTATAGAATAACAGATACCCGGGAGTGAGTTCCAGACTGGGATCTAATCGAGAGTTCGGGGTTGGTTTATAGATAGCATAACAGATACCCGGAGTGAGTTACAGACTGGAATCTAATCGAGAGATCGGGGTTGGTTTATATATAGAATAAAAGATACCCGGGAGTGAGTTATAGACTGGAATCTAAATGAGAGTTCAGGGTGGTTTACATATAGAATAACAGATACCCGGGAGTGAGTTACAGACTGGAATCTAATCGAGAGTTCAGGGTGGTTTATAGAATAACAGATCCCCGGGAGTGAGTTACAGACTGGGATCTAATCGAGAGTTCAGGGTTGGTTTATAGATAGAATAACAGATACCCGGAGTGAGTTACAGACTGGAATCTAATCGAGAGATCGGGGTTGGTTTATATAGAGAATAAAAGATACCCGGGAGTGAGTTATAGACTGGAATCTAAATGAGAGTTCAGGGTGGTTTATATATAGAATAACAGACACCCGGGAGTGAGTTACAGACCAGAATCTAATCGAGGGATTCAGGGTGGTTTATATATAGAATAACAGATACCCGGGAGTGAGTTACAGACTGGAATCTAAATGAGAGTTCAGGGTGGATAATATATAGAATAACAGATACCCGGGAGTGAGTTACAGACTGGAATCTAATCGAGGGATTCAGGGTGGTTTATAGAATAACAGATACCCGGGAGTGAGTTACAGACTGGGATCTAATCGAGAGTTCGGGGTTGGTTTATAGATAGAATAACAGATACCCGGGAGTGAGTTCCAGACTGGAATCTAATCCAGGGGTTCGGGTGGTTTATATATAGAATAACAGATACCCGGGAGTGAGTTACAGACTGGAGTCTAATCGATGGATTCAGGGTGGTTTATATGTAGAATAACAGGTACCCGGGAGTGAGTTACAGACTGGAATCTAATCGAGAGTTCAGGGTGGTTTATATATAGAATAACAGACACCCGGGAGTGAGTTACAGACTGGAATCTAATCTAGGGTTTCAGGGTGGTTTTTATATAGAATAACAGACACCCGGGAGTGAGTTACAGACTGGAATCTAATCGAGGGGTTTGGGGTGGTTTATATATAGAATAACAGATACCCGGGAGTGAGTTACAGACTGGAATCTAAATGAGAGTTCAGGGTGGTTCATATATCGAATAACAGACACCCGGGAGTGACTTACAGACTGGAATCTAATCAAGCGTTTCAGGGTGGTTTATATATAGAATAACAGACACCCGGGAGTGAGTTACAGACTGGAATCTAAATGAGAGTTCAGGGTGGTTTATATATGGAATAACAGATACCCGGGAGTGAGTTACAGACTGGAATCTCATCGAGAGTTCGGGGTTGGTTTATATATAGAATAACAGATACCCGGGAGTGAGTTCCAGACTGGAATCTAAATGAGAGTTCAGGGTGGTTTATATGTAGAATAACAGATACCAGGGAGTGAGTTACAGACTGGGATCTAATCGAGAGTTCGGGGTAGTTTATATATAGAATAACGGATACCCGGGAGTGAGTTACAGACTGGAACCTAATCGAGGGGTTCAGGGTGGTTTATATACAGAATAACAGATGCCCGGGAGTGAGTTACAGACTGGAATCGATTCGAGGGGTTCGGGGTGGTTTATATATATAAAATAACAGATACCCGGGAGTGAGTTACAGACTGGAATCTAATCGAGGGGTTCAGGGTGGTTTATATATAGAATAACAGATACCCGGGTGTGAGTTACAGACTGGAATCTAATCGAGGGGTTCGGGGTGGTTAAAGTATAGAATAATAGATACCCGGGAGTGAGTTACAGACTGGAATCTAAATGCGAGTTCAGGGTGGTTTATATATAGAATAACAGATACCCGGGAGTGAGTTACAGACTGGAATCTAATCGAGGGGTTCGGAGTGGTTTATATAGAGAATAAGAGATTCCCGGGAGTGAGTTACAGAATGGAATCTAATCGAGGGATTCAGGGTGGTTTATATATAGAATAACAGATACCCAGGAGTGAGTTACAGACTGGGATCTAATCGAGAGTTCGGGGTTGGTTTATATATAGAATAACAGATACCCGGGAGTGAGTTACAGACTGGGATGTAATCGAGAGATCGGGGTTGGTTTATATATAGAATAACAGACACCCGGGAGTGAGTTACAGACTGGAATCTAATCGAGGGATTCAGGGTGGTTTTTATATAGAATAACAGACACCCGGGGGTGAGTTACAGACTGGAATCTAAATGAGAGTTCAGGGTGGTTTATATATAGAATAACAGACACCCGGGAGTGAGTTACAGACTGGAATCTAATCTACGGTTTCAGGGTGGTTTTTATATAGAATAACAGACACCCGGGGGTGAGTTACAGACTGGAATCTAAATGAGAGTTCAGGGTGGTTTATATATAGAATAACAGACACCCGGGAGTGAGCTACAGACTGGTATCTAATCTAGGGTTTCAGGGTGGTTTATATGTAGAATAACGGATACCCGGGAGTGAGTTACAGACTGGAACCTAATCGAGGGGTTCAGGGTGGTTTATATAGAGAGTAACAGATACCCGGGAGTGAGTTACAGACTGGAGTCTAATCGAGGGGTTCGGGGTGGTTTATATACAGAATAACAGATACCCGGGAGTGAGTTCCAGACTGGAATCTAATCGAGGGGTTCGGGGTGGTTTATATATATATAGAATAACAGATACCCGGGAGTGAGTTACAGACCGGAATCTAAATGAGAGTTCAGGATGGTTTATATATAGAATAACAGACACCCGGGAGTGAGTTACAGACTGGAATCTAAATGAGAGTTCAGGGTGGTTTATATATAGAATAACAGATACCCGGGAGTGAGTTACAGACTGGAATCTAAATGAGAGTTCAGGGTGGTTTATATATAGAATAACAGATACCCGGGAGTGAGTTACAGACTGGAATCTAATCGAGGGGTTCGGAGTGGTTTAAGTATAGAATAATAGATACCCGGGAGTGAGTTACAGACTGGAATCTAAATGCGAGTTCAGGGTGGTTTATATCTAGAATAACAGATACCCGGGAGTGAGTTACAGACTGGAATCTAATCGAGGGGTTCGGAGTGGTTTATATATAGAATAACAGATACCCGGGAGTGAGTTACAGACTGGAATCTAATCGAGGGATTCAGGGTGGTTTATATATAGAATAACAGATACCCAGGAGTGAGTTACAGACTGGGATCTAATCGAGAGCTCGGGGTTGGTTTTTATATAGAATAACAGATACCCGGGAGTGAGTTACAGACTGGGATCTAATCGAGAGATCGGGGTTGGTTTATATATAGAATAACAGATACCCGGGAGTGAGTTACAGACTGGGATCGAATCGAGAGTTCGGGGTTAGTTTATATATAGAATAACAGCTACCCGGGAGTGAGTTACAGACTGGAGTCTAATCGAGGGATTCAGGGTGGTTTATATATTGAATAACAGGTACCCGGGAGGGAGTTACAGACTGGAATCTAATCGAGAGTTCAGGGTGGTTTATATATAGAATAACAGACACCCGGGAGTGGGTTACAGACTGGAATCTAATCTTGGGTTTCAGGGTGGTTTTTATATAGAATAACAGACACCCGGGAGTGAGTTACAGACTGGAATCTAAATGAGAGTTCAGGGTGGTTTATATATAGAATAACAGATACCCGGGAGTGAGTTACAGACTGGAATCTAAATGAGAGTTCAGGGTGGTTTATATATGGAATAACAGATACCCGGGAGTGAGTTACAGACTGGAATCTAAATGACAGTTCAGGGTGGTTTATATGTAGAATAACAGATACCCGGGAGTGAGTTACAGACTGGGATCTAATCGAGAGTTCGGGGTAGTTTATATATAGAATAACGGATACCCGGGAGTGAGTTACAGACTGGAACCTAATCGAGGGGTTCAGGGTGGTTTATATAGAGAGTAACAGATACCCGGGAGTGAGTTACAGACTGGAATCTAATCGAGGGGTTCGGGGTGGTTTATATACAGAATAACAGATACCCGGGAGTGAGTTACAGACTGGAATCTAATCGAGGGGTTCGGGGTGGTTTATATATATAGAATAACAGATACCCGGGAGTGAGTTACAGACTGGAATCTAAATGAGAGTTCAGGGTGGTTTATATATAGAATAACAGACACCCGGGAGTGAGTTACAGACTGGAATCTAATCTAGGGTTTCAGGGTGGTTTTTATATAGAATAACAGACACCCGGGAGTGAGTTACAGACTGGAATCTAAATGAGAGTTCAGGGTGGTTTATATATAGAATAGCAGACCCCGGGAGTGAGTTACAGACTGGAATCTAATCTAGGGTTTCAGGGTGGTTTACATATAGAATAACAGACACCCGGGAGTGAGTTGCAGACTGGAATCTAATCGAGGGATTCAGGGTGGTTTATATATAGAATAACAGATACCCGGGAGTGAGTTACAGACTGGGATCTAATCGAGAGTTCGGGGTTGGTTTATAGATAGAATAACAGATACCCGGGGTGAGTTACAGACTGGAATCTAATCGAGAGATCGGGGTTGGTTTATATATAGAATAATAGATACCCGGGAGTGAGTTATAGACTGGAATCTAAATGAGAGTTCAGGGTGGTTTATATATAGAATAACAGACACCCGGGAGTGAGTTACAGACTGGAATCTAATCGAGGGGTTCAGGGTGGTTTATATATAGAATAACAGATACTCGGGACTGAGTTACAGACTGGGATCTAATCGAGGGGTTCGGGGTGGTTTATATATAGAATAACAGATACCCGGGAGTGAGTTACAGACTGGAAACTAATCGAGGGGTTCGGGGTGGTTTATATATAGAATAACAGGTACCCGGGAGTGAGTTACAGACTGGAATCTAATCGAGGGTTTCAGGGTGGTTTATATATAGAATAACAGACACCCGGGAGTGAGTTACAGACTGGAATCTAAATGAGAGTTTAGGGTGGTTTATATATAGAATAACAGATACCCGGGAGTGAGTTACAGACTGGAATCTAATCGAGGGGTTCGGGGGGGTTTATATATTGAAGAACAGATACCCGGGAGTGAGTTACAGACTGGAATCTAAATGAGAGTTCAGGGTGGTTTATATATAGAATAACAGACACCCGGGAGTGAGTTACAGACTGGAATCTAATTGAGGGATTCAGGGTGGTTTATATATAGAATAACAGATACCCAGGAGTGAGTTACAGACTGGATTCTAATCGAGGGATTCAGGGTGGTTTATATATAGAATAACAGGTACCTGGGAGTGAGTTACAGACTGGAATCTAATCGAGGGGTTCAGGGTGGTTTATATATAGAATAACAGATACTCGGGACTGAGTTACAGACTGGGATCTAATCGAGGGGTTCGGGGTGGTTTATATATAGAATAACAGATACCCGGGAGTGAGTTACAGACTGGAATCTAATCGAGGGATTCAGGGTGGTTTATAGAATAACAGATACCCGGGAGTTAGTTACAGACTGGAATCTAATCGAGGGATTCAGGGTGGTTTATAGAATAACAGATACCCGGGAGTGAGTTCCAGACTGGGATCTAATCGAGAGTTCGGGGTTGGTTTATAGATCGCATAACAGATACCCGGAGTGAGTTACAGACTGGAATCTAATCGAGAGATCGGGGTTGGTTTATATATAGAATAAAAGATACCCGGGAGTGAGTTATAGACTGGAATCTAAATGAGAGTTCAGGGTGGTTTACATATAGAATAACAGATACCCGGGAGTGAGTTACAGACTGGAATCTAATCGAGAGTTCAGGGTGGTTTATATAGAGAATTACAGACACCCGGGAGTGAGTTACAGACTGGAATCTAAATGAGAGTTCAGGGTGGTTTATATATAGAATAACAGATACCCGGGAGTGAGTTACAGACTGGAATCTAAATGAGAGTTCTGGGTGGTTTATATATTGAATAACAGATACCCGGTAGTGAGTTACAGACTGGAATCTAATCGAGGGGTTCGGAGTGGTTTATATCTAGAATAACAGATACCCGGGAGTGAGTTACAGACTGGAATCTAATCGAGGGATTCAGGGTGGTTTATATATCGAATTACAGATACCCAGGAGTGAGTTACAGACTGGGATCTTATCGAGAGTTCGGGGTTGGTTTATATCTAGAATAACAGATACCCGGGAGTGAGTTACAGACTGGGATCTAATCGAGAGATCGGGGCTGGTTTATATATAGAATAACAGACACCCGGGAGTGAGTTACAGACTGGAATCTATATGAGAGTTCAGGGTGGTTTATATATAGAATAACAGATACCCGGGAGTGAGTTACAGACTGGGATCTAATCGAGAGTTCGGGGTTAGTTTATATATAGAATAACAGAAACCCGGGAGTGAGTTACATACTGGAATCTAAATGAGAGTTCAGGGTGGTTTATATATAGAATAACAGACACCCGGGAGTGAGTTACAGACCAGAATCTAATCGAGGGATTCAGGGTGGTTTATATATAGAATAACAGATACCCGGGAGTGAGTTACAGACTGGAATCTAAATGAGAGTTCAGGGTGGATAATATATAGAATAACAGATACCCGGGAGTGAGTTACAGACTGGAATCTAATCGAGGGATTCAGGGTGGTTTATAGAATAACAGATACCCGGGAGTGAGTTACAGACTGGGATCTAATCGAGAGTTCGGGGTTGGTTTATAGATAGAATAACAGATACCCGGGAGTGAGTTACAGACTGGAATCTAATCGAGGGGTTTGGGGAGGTTTATATACAGAATAACAGATACCTGGGAGTGAGTTCCAGACTGGAATCTAACCAGGGGTGCGGGTGGTTTATATATAGAATAACAGATACCCGGGAGTGAGTTACAGACTGGAGTCTAATCGAGGGATTCAGGGTGGTTTATATATAGAATAACAGGTACCCGGGAGTGAGTTTCAGACTGGAATCTAATCGAGAGTTCAGGGTGGTTCATATATCGAATGACAGACACCCGGGAGTGACTTACAGACTGGAATCTAATCAAGCGTTTCAGGGTGGTTTATATATAGAATAACAGACACCCGGGAGTGAGTTACAGACTGGAATCTAAATGAGAGTTCAGGGTGGTTTATATATGGAATAACAGATACCCGGGAGTGAGTTACAGACTGGAATCTAATCGAGAGTTCGTGGTTGGTTGATATATAGAATAACAGATACCCGGGAGTGAGTTCCAGACTGGAATCGAAATGAGAGTTCAGGGTGGTTTATATGTAGAATAACAGATACCCGGGAGTGAGTTACAGACTGGGATCTAATCGAGAGTTCGGGGTAGTTTATATATAGAATAACGGATACCCGGGAGTGAGTTACAGACTGGAACCTAATCGAGGGGTTCAGGGTGGTTTATATACAGAATAACAGATGCCCGGGAGTGAGTTACAGACTGGAATCTAATCGAGGGGTTCGGGGTGGTTTATATACAGAATAACAGATGCCCGGGAGTGAGTTACAGACTGGAATCGAATCGAGGGGTTCGGGGTGGTTTATATATATATAGAATAAGAGATACCCGGGAGTGAGTTACAGACTGGAATCTAAATGAGAGTTCAGGGTGGTTTATATATAGAATAACAGACACCCGGGAGTGAGTTACAGACTGGAATCTATATGAGAGTTCAGGGTGGTTTATATATAGAATAACAGATACCCGGGAGTGAGTTACAGACTGGAATCTAAATGAGAGTTCAGGGTGGTTTATATATAGAATAACAGATACCCGGGAGTGAGTTACAGACTGGAATCTAATCGAGAGTTCAGGGTGGTTTATATATAGAATAACAGACACCCGGGAGTGGGTTACAGACTGGAATCTAATCTTGGGTTTCAGGATGGTTTTTATATAGAATAACAGACACCCGGGAGTGAGTTACAGACTGGAATCTAAATGAGAGTTCAGGGTGGTTTATATATAGAATAACAGATACCCGGGAGTGAGTTACAGACTGGAATCTAAATGAGAGTTCAGGGTGGTTTATATATGGAATAACAGATACCCGGGAGTGAGTTACAGACTGGAATCTAAATGACGGTTCAGGGTGGTTTATATGTAGAATAACAGATACCCGGGAGTGAGTTACAGACTGGGATCTAATCGAGAGTTCGGGGTAGTTTATATATAGAATAACGGATACCCGGGAGTGAGTTACAGACTGGAACCTAATCGAGGGGTTCAGGGTGGTTTATATAGAGAGTAACAGATACCCGGGAGTGAGTTACAGACTGGAATCTAATCGAGGGGTTCGGGGTGGTTTATATACAGAATAACAGATACCCGGGAGTGAGTTACAGACTGGAATCTAATCGAGGGGTTCGGGGTGGTTTATATATATAGAATAACAGATACCCGGGAGTGAGTTACAGACTGGAATCTAAATGAGAGTTCAGGGTGGTTTATATATAGAATAACAGACACCCGGGAGTGAGTTACAGACTGGAATCTAATCTAGGGTTTCAGGGTGGTTTTTATATAGAATAACAGACACCCGGGAGTGAGTTACAGACTGGAATCTAAATGAGAGTTCAGGGTGGTTTATATATGGAATAGCAGACCCCGGGAGTGAGTTACAGACTGGAATCTAATCTAGGGTTTCAGGGTGGTTTACATATAGAATAACAGACACCCGGGAGTGAGTTACAGACTGGAATCTAATCGAGGGATTCAGGGTGGTTTATATATAGAATAACAGATACCCGGGAGTGAGTTACAGACTGGGATCTAATCGAGAGTTCGGGGTTGGTTTATAGATAGAATAACAGATACCCGGGGTGAGTTACAGACTGGAATCTAATCGAGAGATCGGGGTTGGTTTATATATAGAATAATAGATACCCGGGAGTGAGTTATAGACTGGAATCTAAATGAGAGTTCAGGGTGGTTTATATATAGAATAACAGACACCCGGGAGTGAGTTACAGACTGGAATCTAATCGAGGGGTTCAGGGTGGTTTATATATAGAATAACAGATACTCGGGACTGAGTTACAGACTGGGATCTAATCGAGGGGTTCGGGGTGGTTTATATATAGAATAACAGATACCCGGGAGTGAGTTACAGACTGGAAACTAATCGAGGGGTTCGGGGTGGTTTATATATAGAATAACAGGTACCCGGGAGTGAGTTACAGACTGGAATCTAATCGAGGGTTTCAGGGTGGTTTATATATAGAATAACAGACACCCGGGAGTGAGTTACAGACTGGAATCTAAATGAGAGTTTAGGGTGGTTTATATATAGAATAACAGATACCCGGGAGTGAGTTACAGACTGGAATCTAATCGAGGGGTTCGGGGGGGTTTATATATTGAAGAACAGATACCCGGGAGTGAGTTACAGACTGGAATCTAAATGAGAGTTCAGGGTGGTTTATATATAGAATAACAGACACCCGGGAGTGAGTTACAGACTGGAATCTAATTGAGGGATTCAGGGTGGTTTATATATAGAATAACAGATACCCAGGAGTGAGTTACAGACTGGATTCTAATCGAGGGATTCAGGGTGGTTTATATATAGAATAACAGGATCCTGGGAGTGAGTTACAGACTGGAATCTAATCGAGGGGTTCAGGGTGGTTTATATATAGAATAACAGATACTCGGGACGGAGTTACAGACTGGGATCTAATCGAGGGGTTCGGGGTGGTTTATATATAGAATAACAGATACCCGGGAGTGAGTTACAGACTGGAATCTAATCGAGGGATTCAGGGTGGTTTATAGAATAACAGATACCCGGGAGTTAGTTACAGACTGGAATCGAATCGAGGGGTTCAGGGTGGTTTATATACAGAATAACAGATGCCCGGGAGTGAGTTACAGACTGGAATCTAATCGAGGGGTTCGGGGTGGTTTATATACAGAATAACAGATGCCCGGGAGTGAGTTACAGACTGGAATCGAATCGAGGGGTTCGGGGTGGTTTATATATATAAAATAACAGATACCCGGGAGTGAGTTACAGACTGGAATCTAATCGAGGGGTTCAGGGTGGTTTATATATAGAATAACAGATACCCGGGAGTGAGTTACAGACTGGAATCTAATCGAGGGGTTCGGGGTGGTTAAAGTATAGAATAATAGATACCCGGGAGTGAGTTACAGACTGGAATCTAAATGCGAGTTCAGGGTGGTTTATATATAGAATAACAGATACCCGGGAGTGAGTTACAGACTGGAATCTAATCGAGGGGTTCGGAGTGGTTTATATAGAGAATAAGAGATACCCGGGAGTGAGTTACAGAATGGAATCTAATCGAGGGATTCAGGGTGGTTTATATATAGAATAACAGATACCCAGGAGTGAGTTACAGACTGGGATCTAATCGAGAGTTCGGGGTTGGTTTATATATAGAATAACAGATACCCGGGAGTGAGTTACAGACTGGGATGTAATCGAGAGATCGGGGTTGGTTTATATATAGAATAACAGACACCCGGGAGTGAGTTACAGACTGGAATCTAAATGAGAGTTCAGGGTGGTTTATATATAGAATAACAGATACCCGGGAGTGAGTTACAGACTGGAATCTAAATGAGAGTTCAGGGTGGTTTATATATAGAATAACAGATACCCGGGAGTGAGTTACAGACTGGAATCTAATCGAGGGGTTCGGAGTGGTTTAAGTATAGAATAATAGATACCCGGGAGTGAGTTACAGACTGGAATCTAAATGCGAGTTCAGGGTGGTTTATATATAGAATAACAGATACCCGGGAGTGAGTTACAGACTGGAATCTAATCGAGGGGTTCGGAGTGGTTTATATATAGAATAACAGATACCCGGGAGTGAGTTACAGACTGGAATCTAATCGAGGGATTCAGGGTGGTTTATATATAGAATAACAGATACCCAGGAGTGAGTTACAGACTGGGATCTAATCGAGAGCTCGGGGTTGGTTTTTATATAGAATAACAGATACCCGGGAGTGAGTTACAGACTGGGATCGAATCGAGAGATCGGGGTTGGTTTACATATAGAATAACAGATACCCGGGAGTGAGTTACAGACTGGGATCGAATCGAGAGTTCGGGGTTAGTTTATATATAGAATAACAGATACCCGGGAGTGAGTTACAGACTGGAGTCTAATCGAGGGATTCAGGGTGGTTTATATATTGAATAACAGGTACCCGGGAGGGAGTTACAGACTGGAATCTAATCGAGAGTTCAGGGTGGTTTATATATAGAATAACAGACACCCGGGAGTGAGTTACAGACTGGAATCTAATCTTGGGTTTCAGGGTGGTTTTTATATAGAATAACAGACACCCGGGAGTGAGTTACAGACTGGAATCTAAATGAGAGTTCAGGGTGGTTTATATATAGAATACCAGACACCCGGGAGTGAGTTACAGACTGGAATCTAAATGAGAGTTCAGGGTGGTTTATATATGGAATAACAGATACCCGGGAGTGAGTTACAGACTGGAATCTAATCGAGAGTTCGGAGTTGGTTTATACATAGAATAACAGATACCCGGGAGTGAGTTACAGACTGGAATCTAAATGACAGTTCAGGGTGGTTTATATGTAGAATAACAGATACCCGGGAGTGAGTTACAGACTGGGATCTAATCGAGAGTTCGGGGTAGTTTATATATAGAATAACGGATACCCGGGAGTGAGTTACAGACTGGAACCTAATCGAGGGGTTCAGGGTGGTTTATATAGAGAGTAACAGATACCCGGGAGTGAGTTACAGACTGGAATCTAATCGAGGGGTTCGGGGTGGTTTATATACAGAATAACAGATACCCGGGAGTGAGTTACAGACTGGAATCTAATCGAGGGGTTCGGGGTGGTTTATATATATAGAATAACAGATACCCGGGAGTGAGTTACAGACTGGAATCTAAATGAGAGTTCAGGGTGGTTTATATATAGAATAACAGACACCCGGGAGTGAGTTACAGACTGGAATCTAATCTAGGGTTTCAGGGTGGTTTTTATATAGAATAACAGACACCCGGGAGTGAGTTACAGACTGGAATCTAAATGAGAGTTCAGGGTGGTTTATATATAGAATAGCAGACCCCGGGAGTGAGTTACAGACTGGAATCTAATCTAGGGTTTCAGGGTGGTTTACATATAGAATAACAGACACCCGGGAGTGAGTTGCAGACTGGAATCTAATCGAGGGATTCAGGGTGGTTTATATATAGAATAACAGATACCCGGGAGTGAGTTACAGACTGGGATCTAATCGAGAGTTCGGGGTTGGTTTATAGATAGAATAACAGATACCCGGGGTGAGTTACAGACTGGAATCTAATCGAGAGATCGGGGTTGGTTTATATATAGAATAATAGATACCCGGGAGTGAGTTATAGACTGGAATCTAAATGAGAGTTCAGGGTGGTTTATATATAGAATAACAGACACCCGGGAGTGAGTTACAGACTGGAATCTAATCGAGGGGTTCAGGGTGGTTTATATATAGAATAACAGATACTCGGGACTGAGTTACAGACTGGGATCTAATCGAGGGGTTCGGGGTGGTTTATATATAGAATAACAGATACCCGGGAGTGAGTTACAGACTGGAAACTAATCGAGGGGTTCGGGGTGGTTTATATATAGAATAACAGGTACCCGGGAGTGAGTTACAGACTGGAATCTAATCGAGGGTTTCAGGGTGGTTTATATATAGAATAACAGACACCCGGGAGTGAGTTACAGACTGGAATCTAAATGAGAGTTTAGGGTGGTTTATATATAGAATAACAGATACCCGGGAGTGAGTTACAGACTGGAATCTAATCGAGGGGTTCGGGGGGGTTTATATATTGAAGAACAGATACCCGGGAGTGAGTTACAGACTGGAATCTAAATGAGAGTTCAGGGTGGTTTATATATAGAATAACAGACACCCGGGAGTGAGTTACAGACTGGAATCTAATTGAGGGATTCAGGGTGGTTTATATATAGAATAACAGATACCCAGGAGTGAGTTACAGACTGGATTCTAATCGAGGGATTCAGGGTGGTTTATATATAGAATAACAGGTACCTGGGAGTGAGTTACAGACTGGAATCTAATCGAGGGGTTCAGGGTGGTTTATATATAGAATAACAGATACTCGGGACTGAGTTACAGACTGGGATCTAATCGAGGGGTTCGGGGTGGTTTATATATAGAATAACAGATAACCGGGAGTGAGTTACAGACTGGAATCTAATCGAGGGATTCAGGGTGGTTTATAGAATAACAGATACCCGGGAGTTAGTTACAGACTGGAATCTAATCGAGGGATTCAGGGTGGTTTATAGAATAACAGATACCCGGGAGTGAGTTCCAGACTGGGATCTAATCGAGAGTTCGGGGTTGGTTTATAGATCGCATAACAGATACCCGGAGTGAGTTACAGACTGGAATCTAATCGAGAGATCGGGGTTGGTTTATATATAGAATAAAAGATACCCGGGAGTGAGTTATAGACTGGAATCTAAATGAGAGTTCAGGGTGGTTTACATATAGAATAACAGATACCCGGGAGTGAGTTACAGACTGGAATCTAATCGAGAGTTCAGGGTGGTTTATATAGAGAATTACAGACACCCGGGAGTGAGTTACAGACTGGAATCTAAATGAGAGTTCAGGGTGGTTTATATATAGAATAACAGATACCCGGGAGTGAGTTACAGACTGGAATCTAAATGAGAGTTCTGGGTGGTTTATATATTGAATAACAGATACCCGGTAGTGAGTTACAGACTGGAATCTAATCGAGGGGTTCGGAGTGGTTTATATCTAGAATAACAGATACCCGGGAGTGAGTTACAGACTGGAATCTAATCGAGGGATTCAGGGTGGTTTATATATCGAATTACAGATACCCAGGAGTGAGTTACAGACTGGGATCTTATCGAGAGTTCGGGGTTGGTTTATATCTAGAATAACAGATACCCGGGAGTGAGTTACAGACTGGGATCTAATCGAGAGTTCGGGGTTGGTTTATATATAGAATAACAGACACCCGGGAGTGCGTTACAGACTGGAATCTATATGAGAGTTCAGGGTGGTTTATATATAGAATAACAGATACCCGGGAGTGAGTTACAGACTGGGATCTAATCGAGAGTTCGGGGTTAGTTTATATATAGAATAACAGAAACCCGGGAGTGAGTTACATACTGGAATCTAAATGAGAGTTCAGGGTGGTTTATATATAGAATAACAGACACCCGGGAGTGAGTTACAGACCAGAATCTAATCGAGGGATTCAGGGTGGTTTATATATAGAATAACAGATACCCGGGAGTGAGTTACAGACTGGAATCTAAATGAGAGTTCAGGGTGGATAATATATAGAATAACAGATACCCGGGAGTGAGTTACAGACTGGAATCTAATCGAGGGATTCAGGGTGGTTTATCGAATAACAGATACCCGGGAGTGAGTTACAGACTGGGATCTAATCGAGAGTTCGGGGTTGGTTTATAGATAGAATAACAGATACCCGGGAGTGAGTTACAGACTGGAATCTAATCGAGGGGTTTGGGGAGGTTTATATACAGAATAACAGATACCTGGGAGTGAGTTCCAGACTGGAATCTAACCAGGGGTGCGGGTGGTTTATATATAGAATAACAGATACCCGGGAGTGAGTTACAGACTGGAGTCTAATCGAGGGATTCAGGGTGGTTTATATATAGAATAACAGGTACCCGGGAGTGAGTTTCAGACTGGAATCTAATCGAGAGTTCAGGGTGGTTCATATATCGAATGACAGACACCCGGGAGTGACTTACAGACTGGAATCTAATCAAGCGTTTCAGGGTGGTTTATATATAGAATAACAGACACCCGGGAGTGAGTTACAGACTGGAATCTAAATGAGAGTTCAGGGTGGTTTATATATGGAATAACAGATACCCGGGAGTGAGTTACAGACTGGAATCTAATCGAGAGTTCGTGGTTGGTTGATATATAGAATAACAGATACCCGGGAGTGAGTTCCAGACTGGAATCGAAATGAGAGTTCAGGGTGGTTTATATGTAGAATAACAGATACCCGGGAGTGAGTTACAGACTGGGATCTAATCGAGAGTTCGGGGTAGTTTATATATAGAATAACGGATACCCGGGAGTGAGTTACAGACTGGAACCTAATCGAGGGGTTCAGGGTGGTTTATATACAGAATAACAGATGCCCGGGAGTGAGTTACAGACTGGAATCTAATCGAGGGGTTCGGGGTGGTTTATATACAGAATAACAGATGCCCGGGAGTGAGTTACAGACTGGAATCGAATCGAGGGGTTCGGGGTGGTTTATATATATATAGAATAAGAGATACCCGGGAGTGAGTTACAGACTGGAATCTAAATGAGAGTTCAGGGTGGTTTATATATAGAATAACAGACACCCGGCAGTGAGTTACAGACTGGAATCTATATGAGAGTTCAGGGTGGTTTATATATAGAATAACAGATACCCGGGAGTGAGTTACAGACTGGAATCTAAATGAGAGTTCAGGGTGGTTTATATATAGAATAACAGATACCCGGGAGTGAGTTACAGACTGGAATCTAATCGAGGGGTTCGGGGTGGTTTAAGTATAGAATAATAGATACCCGGGAGTGAGTTACAGACTGGAATCGAAATGCGAGTTCAGGGTGGTTTATATATAGAATAACAGATACCCGGGAGTGAGTTACAGACTGGAATCTAATCGAGGGGTTCGGAGTGGTTTATATATAGAATAACAGATACCCGGGAGTGAGTTACAGACTGGAATCTAATCGAGGGATTCAGGGTGGTTTATATATAGAATAACAGATACCCAGGAGTGAGTTACAGACTGGGATCTAATCGAGAGCTCGGGGTTGGTTTATATATAGAATAACAGATACCCGGGAGTGAGTTACAGACTGGGATCTCATCGAGAGATCGGGGTTGGTTTATATATAGAATAACAGATACCCGGGAGTGAGTTACAGACTGGGATCTAATCGAGAGTTCGGGGTTAGTTTATATATAGAATAACAGATACCCGGGAGTGAGTTACAGACTGGAGTCTAATCGAGGGATTCAGGGTGGTTTATATATTGAATAACAGGTACCCGGGAGTGAGTTACAGACTGGAATCTAATCGAGAGTTCAGAGTGGTTTATATATAGAATAACAGACACCCGGGAGTGAGTTACAGACTGGAATCTAATCTCGGGTTTCAGGGTGGTTTTTATATAGAATAACAGATACCCGGGTGTGAGTTACAGACTGGAATCTAAATGAGAGTTCAGGGTGGTTTATATATAGAATCCCAGACACCCGGGAGTGAGTTACAGACTGGAATCTAAATGAGAGTTCAGGGTGGTTTATATATGGAATAACAGATATCCGGGAGTGAGTTACAGACTGGAATCTAATCGAGAGTTCGGGGTTGGTTTATACATAGAATAACAGATACCCGGGAGTGAGTTACAGACTGGAATCTAAATGAGAGTTCAGGGTGGTTTATATAGAGAGTAACAGATACCCGGGAGTGAGTTACAGACTGGAATATAATCGAGGGGTTCGGGGTGGTTGATATACAGAATAACAGATACCCGGGAGTGAGTTACAGACTGGAATCTAATCGAGGGGTTCGGGGTGGTTTATATATATAGAATAACAGATACCCGGGAGTGAGTTACAGACTGGAATCTAAATGAGAGTTCAGGGTGGTTTATATATAGAATAACAGACACCCGGGAGTGAGTTACAGACTGGAATCTAATCTAGGGTTTCAGGGTGGTTTTTATATAGAATAACAGACACCCGGGAGTGAGTTACAGACTGGAATCTAAATGAGAGTTCAGGGTGGTTTATATATAGAATAACAGACACCCGGGTGTGAGTTACAGACTGGAATCTAATTGAGGGATTCAGGGTGATTTATATGTAGAATAACAGATACTCGGGACTGAGTTACAGACTGGGATCTAATCGAGGGGTTCGGGGTGGTTTATATATAGAATAACAGATACCCGGGAGTGAGTTACAGACTGGAAACTAATCGAGGGGTTCGGGGTGGTTTATATATAGAATAACAGATACCCGGGAGTGAGTTACAGACTGGAATCTAATCTAGGGTTTCAAGGTGGTTTATATATAGAATAACAGGTACCCGGGAGTGAGTTACAGACTGGAATCTAATCGAGGGTTTCAGGGTGGTTTATATATAGAATAACAGACACCCGGGAGTGAGTTACAGACTGGAATCTAAATGAGAGTTTAGGGTGGTTTATATATAGAATAACAGATACCCGGGAGTGAGTTACAGACTGGAATCTAAATGAGAGTTCAGGGTGGTTTATATATAGAATAACAGACACCCGGGAGTGAGTTACAGACTGGAATCTAATTGAGGGATTCAGGGTGGTTTATATATTGAATAACAGATACCCAGGAGTGAGTTACAGACTGGGATCTAATCGAGAGTTCGGGGTTGGTTTATATACAGAATAACAGATACCCGGGAGTGAGTTACAGACTGGGATCTAATCGAGAGATCGGGGTTGGTTTATATATAGAATAACAGATACCCGGGAGTGAGTGACAGACTGGAATCTAAATGAGAGCTCAGGGTGGTTTATATATAGAATAACAGATACCCGGGAGTGAGTTACAGACTGGAATCTAGTCGAGGGGTTCGGGGGGGTTTATATATAGAATAACATATACCCGGGAGTGAGTTACAGACTGGAATCTAAATGAGAGTTCAGGGTGGTTTATATATAGAAAAACAGATACCCGGGAGTGGGTTACAGACTGGGATCGAATCGAGAGTTCGGGGTTGGTTCATATATAGAATAACAGATACCCGGGAGTGAGTCACAGACTGGGATCTCATCGAGAGATCGGGGTTGGTTTATATATAGAACAACAGATACCTGGGAGTGAGTTACAGACTGGAATCTAAATGAGGGTTCAGGGTGGTTTATATATAGAATAACAGATACCCGGGAGTGAGTTACAGACTGGAATCTAATCGAGGGGTTCGGGAGGGTTTTCTATCGAATAACAGATACCCGGGAGTGAGTTTCAGACTGGAATCTAAATGAGAGTTCAGGGTGGTTTATAAATAGAATAACAGATACCCGGCAGTGAGTCACAGACTGGAATCTAATCGAGGGGTTCGTGGGGGTTTATATCTAGAATAACAGATACCCGTGAGTGAGTTACAGACTGGAATCTAAATGAGAGTTCAGGGTGGATAATATACAGAATAACAGATACCCGGGAGTGAGTTACAGACTGGAATCTAATCGAGGGATTCAGGGTGGTTTATAGAATAACAGATACCCGGGAGTGAGTTACAGACTGGAATCTAATCGAGGGATTCCGGGTGGTTTATAGAATAACAGATACCCGGGAGTGAGTTCCAGACTGGAATCTAAATGAGAGTTCAGGGTGGTTTATATATAGAATAACAGATACCCGGGAGTGTGTTACAGACTGGAATCTAATCGAGAGTTCGGGGTTGGTTTATATGTAGAATAACAGATACCCGGGAGTGAGTTACAGACTGGCATCTAATCGAGAGTTCAGGGTGGTTTATATAGAGAGTAATAGATACATGGGAGTGAGTTACAGACTGGAATCTAAATGAGAGTTCAGGGTGGTTTATATATCGAATAACAGATACCCGGGACTGAGTTACAGACTGGAATCTAATCGAGGGGTTCGGAGTGGTTTATATATAGAATAACAGATACCCGGGAGTGAGTTACAGACTGGAATCTAAATGAGAGTTCAGGGTGGTTTATATATAGAATAACAGACACCCGGGAGTGAGTTGCAGACTGGAATCTAATTGAGGGATTCAGGGTGGTTTATATATAGAATAACAGATACCCAGGAGTGAGTTACAGACTGGAATCTAATCGAGGGATTCAGGGTGGTTTATATATAGAATAACAGGGACCTGGGAGTGAGTTACAGACAGGAATCTAATCGAGGGGTTCAGGGTGGTTTATATATAGAATAACAGATACTCGGGACTGAGTTACAGACTGGGATCTAATGGAGGGGTTCGGGGTGGTTTATATATAGAATAACAGATACCCTGGAGTGAGTTACAGACTGGAATCTAATCGAGGGATTCAGGGTGGTTTATCGAATAACAGATACCCGGGAGTTAGTTACAGACTGGAATCTAATCGAGGGATTCAGGGTGGTTTATAGAATAACAGATACCCGGGAGTGAGTTCCAGACTGGGATCTAATCGAGAGTTCGGGGTTGGTTTATAGATAGCATAACAGATACCCGGAGTGAGTTACAGACTGGAATCTAATCGAGAGATCGGGGTTGGTTGAAATATAGAATAAAAGATACCCGGGAGTGAGTTATAGACTGGAATCTAAATGAGAGTTCAGGGCGGTTTATATATAGAATAACAGACACCCGGGAGTGAGTTACAGACTGGAATCTAATCGAGGGGTTCAGGGTGATTTATATGTAGAATAACAGATACTCGGGACTGAGTTACAGACTGGGATCTAATCGAGGGGTTCGGGGTGGTTTATATATAGAATAACAGATACCCGGGAGTGAGTTACAGACTGGAAACTAATCGAGGGGTTCGGGAGGGTTTTCTATAGAATAACAGATACCCGGGAGTGAGTTTCAGACTGGAATCTAAATGAGAGTTCAGGGTGGTTTATAAATAGAATCACAGATACCCGGGAGTGAGTCACAGACTGGAATCTAATCGAGGGGTTCGTGGGGGTTTATATCGAGAATAACAGATACCCGGGAGTGAGTTACAGACTGGAATCTAAATGAGAGTTCAGGGTGGATAATATACAGAATAACAGATACCCGGGAGTGAGTTACAGACTGGAATCTAATCGAGGGATTCAGGGTGGTTTATAGAATAACAGATACCCGGGAGTGAGTTACAGACTGGAATCTAATCGAGGGATTCCGGGTGGTTGATAGAATAACAGATACCCGGGAGTGTGTTACAGACTGGGATCTAATCGAGAGTTCGGGGTTGGTTTATATATAGAATAACAGATACCCGGGAGTGAGTTACAGACTGGATTCTAATCGAGGGGTTCAGGGTGGTTTATAGATAGAATAACAGATACCCGGGAGTGAGTTACAGACTGGGATCTAATCGAGAGTTCGGGGTTGGTTTATAGATAGAATAACAGATACCCGGAGTGAGTTACAGACTGGAATCTAATCGAGAGATCGGGGTTGGTTTATATATAGAATAAAAGATACCCGGGAGTGAGTTATAGACTGGAATCTAAATGAGAGTTCAGGGTGGTTTATATATAGAATAACAGACACCCGGGAGTGAGTTACCGACTGGAATCTAATCGAGGGGTTCGGGGTGGTTTATATATAGAATGACAGATACCCGGGAGTGAGTTACAGACTGGAATCTAATCGAGGGGTTCAGGGTGGTTTATAGAATAACAGATACCCGGGAGTGAGTTACAGACTGGAATCTAATCGAGAGTTCGGGGTTGGTTTATAGATAGAATAACCGACACCCGGGAGTGAGTTACAGACTGGAATCTAAATGACAGTTCAGGGTGGTTTATATATAGAATAACAGACACCCGGGAGTGAGTTACAGACTGGAATCTAATCGAGGGATTCAGGGTGGTTTATATATAGAATAACAGGTACCTGGGAGTGAGTTACAGACTGGAATCTCATCGAGGGGTTCAGGGTGGTTTATATATAGAATAACAGATACCCGGGAGTGAGTTACAGACTGGAAACTGATCGAGGGGTTCGGGGTGGTTTATATATAGAATAACAGATACCCGGGAGTGAGTTACAGACTGGAATCTAATCCAGGGTTTCAGGGTGTTTTCTATATAGAATAACCGACACCCGGGAGTGAGTTACAGACTGGAATCTAAATGAGAGTTCAGGGTGGTTTATATGTAGAATCACAGATACCCGGGAGTGAGTTACAGACTGGAATCAAAATGACAGTTCAGGGTGGTTTATATATAGAATAACAGACACCCGGGAGTGAGTTACAGACTGGAATCTCATCGAGAGTTCGGGGTTGGTTTATATGTAGAATAACGGATACCCGGGAGTGAGTTACAGACTGGAACCTAATCGAGGGGTTCAGGGTGGTTTATATAGAGAGGAATAGATACCCGGGAGTGAGTTACAGACTGGAATCTAATCGAGGGGTTCAGGGTGGTTTATATATAGAATAACAGATACTCGGGACTGAGTTCCAGACTGGGATCTAATCGAGGGGTTCGGGGTGGTTTATATATAGAATAACAGATACCCGGGAGTGTGTTACACACTGGAATCTAAATGAGAGTTCAGGGTGGATAATATATAGAATAACAGATACCCGGGAGTGAGTTACAGACTGGAATCTAATCGAGGGATTCAGGGTGGTTTATAGAATAACAGATACCCGGGAGTGAGTTACAGACTGGAATCTAATCGAGGGATTCAGGGTGGTTTATAGACTAACAGATACCCGGGAGTGAGTTACAGACGGGGATCGAATCGAGAGATCGGGGTTGGTTTATATATAGAATAAAAGATACCCGGGAGTGAGTCATAGACTGGAATCTAAATGAGAGTTCAGGGTGGTTTATATATAGAATAACAGATACCCGGGAGTGAGTTCCAGACTGGGATCTAATCGAGAGTTCGGGGTTGGTTTATATATAGAATAACAGATACCCGGGAGTGAGTTACAGACTGGAATCTAAATGAGAGTTCAGGGTGGTTTATATATAGAATAACAGATACCCGGGAGTGAGTTACAGACTGGAATCTAAATGAGACTTCAGGGTGGATAATATATAGAATATCAGATACCCGGGAGTGAGTTACCGACTGGAATCTAATCGAGGGATTCAGGGTGGTTTATAGAATAACAGATACCCTGGAGTGAGTTACAGACTGGGATCTAATCGAGAGTTCGGGGTTGGTTAATAGAGAGAATAACAGATACCCGGGAGTGAGTTACAGACTGGAATCTAATCGAGAGATCGGGGTTGGTTTATATATAGGATAACAGATACCCGGGAGTGAGTTATAGACTGGAATCTAAATGAGAGTTCAGGGTGGTTTATATATTGAATAACAGATACCCGGGAGTGAGTTACAGACTGGGATCTAATCGAGAGTTCGGGGTTGGTTTATAGATAGAATAACAGATACCCGGGAGTGAGTCACAGACTGGGATCTAATCGAGAGATCGGGGTTGGTTTATATATAGAACAACAGATACCTGGGAGTGAGTTACAGACTGGAATCTAAATGAGAGTTCAGGGTGGTTTATATATAGAATAACAGATACCCGGGAGTGAGTTACAGACTGGAATCTAATCGAGGGGTTCGGGGTTGGTTTATATATAGAATAACAGATACCCGGGAGTGAGTTTCAGACTGGAATCTAAATGAGAGTTCAGGGTGGTTTATATATAGAATAACAGATACCCGGGAGTGAGTTACAGACTGGAATCTAAATGAGAGTTCAGGGTGGATAATATATAGAATAACAGATACCCGGGAGTGAGTTACAGACTGGAATCTAATCGAGGGGTTCAGGGTGGTTTATATGGAGAGTAATAGATACCCGGGAGTGAGTTACAGACTGGAATCTAATCGAGGGGTTCAGGGTGGTTTATATATAGAATAACAGATACCCGGGAGTGAGTCACAGACTGGAATCTAATCGAGGGGTTCGTGGGGGTTTATATCTAGAATAACAGATACCCGGGAGTGAGTTACAGACTGGAATCTAAATGAGAGTTCAGGGTGGATAATATCCAGAATAACAGATACCCGGGAGTGAGTTACAGACTGGAATCTAATCGAGGGATTCAGGGTGGTTTAGAATAACAGATACCCGGGAGTGAGTTACAGACTGGAATCTAATCGAGGGATTCCGGGTGGTTTATAGAATAACAGATACCCGGGAGTGAGTTACAGACTGGGATCTAATCGAGAGTTCGGGGTTGGTTTATATATAGAATAACAGATACCCGGGAGTGAGTTACAGACTGGAATCTAATCGAGGGGTTCAGGGTGGTTTATAGATAGAATAACAGATACCCGGGAGTGAGTTACAGACTGGGATCTAATCGAGAGTTCGGGGTTGGTTTATAGATAGAATAACAGATACCCGGGAGTGAGTTACAGACTGGGATCTAATCGAGAGTTCGGGGTTGGTTTATAGATAGAATAACAGATACCCGGAGTGAGTTACAGACTGGAATCTAATCGAGAGATCGGGGTTGGTTTATATATAGAATAAAAGATACCCGGGAGTGAGTTATAGACTGGAATCTAAATGAGAGTTCAGGGTGGTTTATATATAGAATAACAGACACCCGGGAGTGAGTTACCGACTGGAATCTAATCGAGGGGTTCGGGGTGGTTTATATATAGAATGACAGATACCCGGGAGTGAGTTACAGACTGGAATCTAATCGAGGGGTTCAGGGTGGTTTATAGAATAACAGATACCCGGGAGTGAGTTACAGACTGGAATCTAATCGAGAGTTCGGGGTTGGTTTATAGATAGAATAACCGACACCCGGGAGTGAGTTACAGACTGGAATCTAAATGACAGTTCAGGGTGGTTTATATATAGAATAACAGACACCCGGGAGTGAGTTACAGACTGGAATCTAATCGAGGGATTCAGGGTGGTTTATATATAGAATAACAGGTACCTGGGAGTGTGTTACAGACTGGAATCTCATCGAGGGGTTCAGGGTGGTTTATATATAGAATAACAGATACCCGGGAGTGAGTTACAGACTGGAAACTGATCGAGGGGTTCGGGGTGGTTTATATATAGAATAACAGATACCCGGGAGTGAGTTACAGACTGGAATCTAATCCAGGGTTTCAGGGTGTTTTATATATAGAATAACCGACACCCGGGAGTGAGTTACAGACTGGAATCTAAATGAGAGTTCAGGGTGGTTTATATGTAGAATCACAGATACCCGGGAGTGAGTTACAGACTGGAATCAAAATGACAGTTCAGGGTGGTTTATATATAGAATAACAGACACCCGGGAGTGAGTTACAGACTGGAATCTCATCGAGAGTTCGGGGTTGGTTTATATGTAGAATAACGGATACCCGGGAGTGAGTTACAGACTGGAACCTAATCGAGGGGTTCAGGGTGGTTTATATAGAGAGGAATAGATACCCGGGAGTGAGTTACAGACTGGAATCTAATCGAGGGGTTCAGGGTGGTTTATATATAGAATAACAGATACTCGGGACTGAGTTCCAGACTGGGATCTAATCGAGGGGTTCGGGGTGGTTTATATATAGAATAACAGATACCCGGGAGTGTGTTACACACTGGAATCTAAATGAGAGTTCAGGGTGGATAATATATAGAATAACAGATACCCGGGAGTGAGTTACAGACTGGAATCTAATCGAGGGATTCAGGGTGGTTTATAGAATAACAGATACCCGGGAGTGAGTTACAGACTGGAATCTAATCGAGGGATTCAGGGTGGTTTATAGACTAACAGATACCCGGGAGTGAGTTACAGACGGGGATCGAATCGAGAGATCGGGGTTGGTTTATATATAGAATAAAAGATACCCGGGAGTGAGTCATAGACTGGAATCTAAATGAGAGTTCAGGGTGGTTTATATATAGAATAACAGATACCCGGGAGTGAGTTCCAGACTGGGATCTAATCGAGAGTTCGGGGTTGGTTTATATATAGAATAACAGATACCCGGGAGTGAGTTACAGACTGGAATCTAAATGAGAGTTCAGGGTGGTTTATATATAGAATAACAGATACCCGGGAGTGAGTTACAGACTGGAATCTAAATGAGAGTTCAGGGTGGATAATATATAGAATATCAGATACCCGGGAGTGAGTTACCGACTGGAATCTAATCGAGGGATTCAGGGTGGTTTATAGAATAACAGATACCCTGGAGTGAGTTACAGACTGGGATCTAATCGAGAGTTCGGGGTTGGTTAATAGAGAGAATAACAGATTCCCGGGAGTGAGTTACAGACTGGAATCTAATCGAGAGATCGGGGTTGGTTTATATATAGGATAACAGATACCCGGGAGTGAGTTATAGACTGGAATCTAAATGAGAGTTCAGGGTGGTTTATATATTGAATAACAGATACCCGGGAGTGAGTTACAGACTGGGATCTAATCGAGAGTTCGGGGTTGGTTTATAGATAGAATAACAGATACCCGGGAGTGAGTCACAGACTGGGATCTAATCGAGAGATCGGGGTTGGTTTATATATAGAACAACAGATACCTGGGAGTGAGTTACAGACTGGAATCTAAATGAGAGTTCAGGGTGGTTTATATATAGAATAACAGATACCCGGGAGTGAGTTACAGACTGGAATCTAATCGAGGGGTTCGGGGTTGGTTTATATATAGAATAACAGATACCCGGGAGTGAGTTTCAGACTGTAATCTAAATGAGAGTTCAGGGTGGTTTATATATTGAATAACAGATACCCGGGAGTGAGTTCCAGACTGGGATCTAATCGAGAGTTCGGGGTTGGTTTATAGATAGAATAACAGATACCCGGGAGTGAGTCACAGACTGGGATCTAATCGAGAGATCGGGGTTGGTTTATATATAGAACAACAGATACCTGGGAGTGAGTTACAGACTGGAATCTAAATGAGAGTTCAGGGTGGTTTATATATAGAATAACAGATACCCGGGAGTGAGTTACAGACTGGAATCTAATCGAGGGGTTCGGGGTTGGTTTATATATAGAATAACAGATACCCGGGAGTGGGTTTCAGACTGGAATCTAAATGAGAGTTCAGGGTGGTTTATATATAGAATAACAGATACCTGGGAGTGAGTTACAGACTGGAATCTAAATGAGAGTTCAGGGTGGATAATATATAGAATAACAGATACCCGGGAGTGAGTTACAGACCGGAATCTAATCGAGGGGTTCAGGGTGGTTTATATAGAGAGTAATAGATACCCGGGAGTGAGTTACAGACTGGAATCTAATCGAGGGGTTCAGGGTGGTTTATATATAGAATAACAGAAACTCGGGACTGAGTTACAGACTGGGATCTAATCGAGGGGTTCGGGGTGGTTTATATATAGAATAACAGATACCCGGGAGTGTGTTACAGACTGGAATCTAAATGAGAGTTCAGGGTGGATAATATATAGAATAACAGATACCCGCGAGTGAGTTACAGACTGGAATCTAATCGAGGGATTCAGGGTGGTTTATAGAATAACAGATACCCAGGAGTGACTTACAGACTGGAATCTAATCGAGGGATTCAGGGTGGTTTATAGAATAACAGATACCCGGGAGTGAGTTACAGACTGGGATCTAATCGAGAGTTCGGGGTTGGTTTATAGATAGAATAACAGATACCCGGAGTGAGTTACAGACTGGAATCTAATCGAGAGATCGGGGTTGGTTTATATATAGAATAAAAGATACCCGGGAGTGAGTCATAGACTGGAATCTAAATGAGAGTTCAGGGTGGTTTATAAAGAGAATAACAGACACCCGGGAGTGAGTTACCGACTGGAGTCTCATCGAGGGATTCAGGGTGGTTTATATATAGAATAACAGGTACCTGGGAGTGAGTTACAGACTGGAATCTAATCGAGGGGTTCAGGGTGGTTTATATATAGAATAACAGATACTCGGGACTGAGTTACAGACTGGGATCTAATCGATGGGTTCGGGGTGGTTTATATATAGAATAACAGATACCCGGGAGTGAGTTACAGACTGGAATCTAATCGAGGGATTCAGGGTGGTTTATAGAATAACAGATACCCAGGAGTGAGTTACAGACTGGGATCTCATCGAGAGTTCGGGGTTGGTTTATAGATAGAATAACAGATACCCGGAGTGAGTTACACTTGGAAACTAATCGAGAGATCGGGGTTGGTTGATATATAGAATAAAAGATACCCGGGAGTGAGTTATAGACTGGAATCTAAATGAGAGTTCAGGGTGGTTGAAAAATATAGAATTACAGATACCCGGGAGTGAGTTACAGCCTGGGATCTAATCGAGGGGTTCGGGGTGGTTTATATATAGAATAACAGATACCCGGGAGTGAGTTACAGACTGGAAACTAATCGAGGGGTTCGGGGTGGTTTATATATAGAATAACAGATACCCGGGAGTGAGTTACAGACTGGCATCTAATCTAGGGTTTCAGAGTGTTTTATACATAAAATAACCGACACCCGGGAGTGAGTTACAGACTGGAATCTAAATGAGAGTTCAGGGTGGTTTATATATAGAATAACAGATACCCGGGAGTGTGTTACAGACTGGAATCTAATCGAGAGTTCGGGGTTGGTTTATATAGAACATAGAACATAGAACATTACAGCGCAGAACAGGCCCTTCGGCCCACGATGTTGCACCGACCAGTTAAAAAAAAAAACTGTGACCCTCCAACCTAAACCAATTTCTTTTCGTCCATGAACCTATCTACGGATCTCTTAAACGCCCCCAAACTAGGCGCATTTACTACTGATGCTGGCAGGGCATTCCAATCCCTCACCACCCTCTGGGTAAAGAACCTACCCCTGACATCGGTTCTATAACTACCCCCCCTCAATTTAAAGCCATGCCCCCTCGTGCTGGATTTCTCCATCAGAGGAAAAAGGCTATCACTATCCACCCTATCTAAACCTCTAATCATCTTATATGTTTCAATAAGATCCCCTCTTAGCCGCCGCCTTTCCAGCGAAAACAATCCCAAATCCCTCAGCCTCTCCTCATAGGATCTCCCCTCCATACCAGGCAACATCCTGGTAAACCTCCTCTGCACCCTCTCCAAAGCCTCCACATCCTTCCTGTAATGTGGGGACCAGAACTGCACACAGTACTCCAAGTGCGGCCGCACCAGAGTTGTGTACAGTTGCAACATAACGCTACGACTCCTAAATTCAATCCCCCTACCAATAAACGCCAAGACACCATATGCCTTCTTAACAACCTTATCTACTTGATTCCCAACTTTCAGGGATCTATGCACACATACACCTAGATCCCTCTGCTCCTCCACACTATTCAAAGTCCTCCCGTTAGCCCTATACTCAACACATCTGTTATTCCTACCAAAATGAATTACCTCACACTTCTCCGCATTAAACTCCATCCGCCACCTCTCGGCCCAACTTTGCAACCTGTCTAAGTCTTCCTGCAAACTACGACACCCTTCCTCACTGTCTACCACACCACCGACTTTGGTGTCATCAGCAAATTTGCTAATCCACCCAACTATACCCTCATCCAGATCATTAATAAATATTACAAACAGCAGTGGCCCCAAAACAGATCCCTGAGGTACACCACTTGTAACCGCACTCCATGATGAATATTTACTATCAACCACCACCCTCTGTTTCCTATCCGCTAGCCAATTCCTGATCCAATTTCCTAGATCACCCCCAATCCCATACATCTGCATTTTCTGCAGAAGCCTACCATGGTGAACCTTATCAAACGCCTTACTAAAATCCATATATACCACGTCCACTGCCTTGCCCCCATCCACCTCCTTGGTCACTTTCTCAAAAAACTCAATAAGGTTAGTAAGGCACGACCTACCTGCCACAAAACCATGCTGACTATCACCTATCAATTCATTACTCTCCAAATAACTATAAATCCTATCCCTTATAATTTTTTCCAACATCTTGCCGACAACAGAAGTGAGACACACCGGTCTATAATTCCCGGGGAAGTCTATGTAGAATAACAGATACCCGGGAGTGAGTTACAGACTGGCATCTAATCGAGGGGTTCAGGGTGGTTTATATAGAGAGTAATAGATACATGGGAGTGAGTTACAGACTGGAATCTAATCGAGGGGTTCGGGGTGGTTTATATACAGAATAACAGATACCCGGGAGTGAGTTACAGACTGGAATCTAATCGAGGGGTTCGGGGTGGTTTATATATATAGAATAACAGATACCCGGGAGTGAGTTACAGACTGGAATCTAAATGAGAGTTCAGGGTGGTTGATATATCGAATAACAGATACCCGGGAGTGAGTTACGGACTGGAATCTAATGGAGGGGTTCGGGGTGGTTTATGTATAGAATAATAGATACCCGGGAGTGAGTTACAGACTGGAATCTAAATGCGAGTTCAGGGTGGTTTATATATCGAATAACAGATACCCGGGAGTGAGTTACAGACTGGAATCTAATCGAGGGGTTCGGAGTGGTTTATATATAGAATAACAGATACCCGGGAGTGAGTTACAGACTGGAATCTAAATGAGAGTTCAGGGTGGTTTATATATAGAATAACAGATACCCGGGAGTGAGTTAGTGACTGGAATCTAAATGAGAGTTCAGGGTGGTTTATATATAGAATAACAGATACCCGGGAGTGAGTTACAGACTGGGATCTAATCGAGAGTTCGGGGTTGGTTGATATATAGAATAACAGATACCCGGGAGTGAGTTCCAGACTGGAATCTAAATGAGAGTTCATGGTGGTTCATATATCGAATAACAAATACCCGGGAGTGAGTGACAGACTGGAATCTAAATGAGAGTTCAGGGTGGTTTGTATATAGAATAACAGACACCCGGGAGTGAGTTACAGACTGGAATCTAATCGAGGGATTCAGGGTGGTTTATATAGAGAATAACAGGTACCTGGGAGTGAGTTACAGACTGGAATCTAATCGAGGGGTTCAGGGTGGTTTATATGTAGAATAACAGATACCTGGGAGTGAATTACAGACTGGAATCTAATCGAGGGATTCAGGGTGGTTTATATATAGAATATCAGATACCCGGGAGTGAGTTACAGACTGGAATCTAAATGAGAGTTCAGGGTGGATAATATATAGAATAACAGATACCCGGGAGTGTGTTACAGACTGGAATCTAATCGAGGGATTCAGGGTGGTTTATAGAATAACTGATACCCGGGAGTGAGTTACAGACTGGAATCTAAATGAGAGTTCAGGGTGGTTTATATATAGAATAACAGATACCCGGGAGTGTGTGACAGACTGGAATCGAATCGAGAGTTCGGGGTTGGTTTATATGTAGAATAACAGATACCCGGGAGTGAGTTACAGACTGGCATCTAATCGAGAGTTCAGGGTGGTTTATATAGAGAGTAATAGATACATGGGAGTGAGTTACAGACTGCAATCTAATCGAGGGGTTCGGGGTGGTTTATATACAGAATAACAGATACCCGGGAGTGAGTTACAGACTGGAATCTAATCGAGGGGTTCGGGGTGCTTTATATATATAGAATAACAGATACCCGGGAGTGAGTTACAGACTGGAATCTACATGAGAGTTCAGGGTGGTTTATATATCGAATAACAGATACCCGGGAGTGAGTTACAGACTGGAATCTAATCGAGGGGTTCGGAGTGGTTTATATATAGAATATCAGATACCCGGGAGTGAGTTACAGACTGGAATTTAAATGAGAGTTCAGGGTGGTTTATATATAGAATAACAGATACCCGGGAGTGAGTTACAGACTGGAATCTAAATGAGAGTTCAGGGTGGTTTATATATAGAATAACAGATACCCGGGAGTGAGTTACAGACTGGGATCTAATCGAGAGTTCGGGGTTGGTTTATATATAGAATAACAGATACCCGGGAGTGAGTTACAGACTGGAATCTAAATGAGAGTTCAGGGTGGTTTATATATAGAATAACAAATACCCGGGAGTGAGTTACAGACTGGAATCTAAATGAGAGTTCAGGGTGGTTTGTATATAGAATAACAGACACCCGGGAGTGAGTTACAGACTGGAATCTAATCGAGGGATTCAGGGTGGTTTATATAGAGAATAACAGGTACCTGGGAGTGAGTTACAGACTGGAATCTAATCGAGGGGTTCAGGGTGGTTTATATATAGAATAACAGATACCTGGGAGTGAATTACAGACTGGAATCTAATCGAGGGATTCAGGGTGGTTTATATATAGAATAACAGATACCCGGGAGTGAGTTACAGACTGGAATCTAATCGAGGGATTCAGGGTGGTTTATAGAATGACAGATACCCGGGAGTGAGTTACAG
Source organism: Mustelus asterias (assembly GCF_964213995.1). Classification (NCBI taxonomy): domain Eukaryota; kingdom Metazoa; phylum Chordata; class Chondrichthyes; order Carcharhiniformes; family Triakidae; genus Mustelus; species Mustelus asterias. Next base: position 84,209 of record NW_027595346.1, read on the forward strand.
ACTGGGATCTAATCGAGAGTTCGGGGTTGGTTTATAGATAGAATAACAGATACCCGGGAGTGAGTTACAGACTGGAATCTAATCGAGGGGTTCGGGTGGTTTATATATAGAATAACAGATACCCGGGAGTGAGTTATAGACTGGAATCTAAATGAGAGTTCAGGGTGGTTTATATGTAGAATAACAGACACCCGGGAGTGAGTTACAGACTGGAGTCTTATCGAGGGATTCAGGGTGGTTTATATATAGAATAACAGATACCCGGGAGTGAGTTACAGACTGGAATCTAATCGAGAGTTCAGGGTGGTTTATATACAGAATAACAGACACCCGGGAGTGAGTTACAGACTGGAATCGAAATGAGAGTTCAGGGTGGTTTATATGTAGAATTACAGACACCCGGGAGTGAGTTACAGACTGGAATCTAATCTAGGGTTTCAGGGTGGTTAATATATAGAATAACACACACCCGGGAGTGAGTTACAGACTGGAATCTAAATGAGAGTTCAGGGTGGTTTATATATCGAATAACAGATACCCGGGAGTGAGTTACAGACTGGAATCTAATCGAGAGTTCGGTGTTGATTCATATATAGAATAACAGATACCCGGGAGTGAGTTACAGACTGGGATCTAATCGAGAGTTCGGGGTTGGTTTATATATAGAATAACGGATACCCGGGAGTGAGTTTCAGACTGGAACCTAATCGAGGGGTTCAGGGTGGTTTATATAGAGAGTAACAGATACCCGGGAGTGAGTTACAGACTGGAATATAATCGAGGGCTTCGGGGTGGTTTATATATAGAATAACAGACACCCGGGAGTGATTTACAGACTGGAGTCTAATCGAGGGATTCAGGGTGGTTTATATATAGCATAACAGGTACCCGGGAGTGAGTTACAGACTGGAATCTAATCGAGAGTTCAGGGTGGTTTATATACAGAATAACAGACACCTGGGAGTGAGTTACAGACTGGAATCTAATCTAGGGTTTCAGGGTGGTTTTTATATAGAATAACAGACACCCGGGAGTGAGTTACAGACTGGAATCTAAATGAGAGTTCAGGGTGGTTTATATATAGAATAACAGATACCCGGGAGTGAGTTACAGACTGGAATCTAAATGAGAGTTCAGGGTGGTTTATATATAGAATAACAGATACCCGGGAGTGAGTTGCAGACTGGAATCTCATCGAGTGGTTCGGAGTGGTTTATATATAGAATAACAGATACCCGGGAGTGAGTTACAGGCTGGAATCTTATCGAGGGATTCAGGGTGGTTTATATATAGAATAACAGATACCCAGGAGTGAGTTACAGACTGGGATCGAATCGAGAGTTCGGGGTTGGTTTATAGATAGAATAACAGATACCCGGAGTGAGTTACAGACTGGAATCAAATCGAGAGATCGGGGTTGGTTTATATATAGAATAACGGATACCCGGGAGTGAGTTACAGACTGGAATCTAAATGAGAGTTCAGGGTGGTTTATATATAGAATAACAGACACCCGGGAGTGAGTTACCGACTGGAATCTAATCGAGGGATTCAGGGTGGTTTATATATAGAATAACAGGTGCCTGGGAGTGAGTTACAGACTGGAATCTAATCGAGGGGTTCAGGGTGGTTTATATATAGAATAACAGACACTCGGGACTGAGTTACAGACTGGGATCTAATCGAGGGGTTCGGGGTGGTTTATACATAGAATAACAGATACCCGGGAGTGAGTTACAGACTGGAATTTAATCGAGGGATTCAGGGTGGTTTATGTATAGAATAACAGATACCCAGGAGTGAGTTACAGACTGGAATCTAATCGAGGGGTTCGGAGTGGTTTATATATAGAATAACAGATACCCGGGAGTGAGTTACAGACTGGAATCTAAATGCGAGTTCAGGGTGGTTTATATATAGAATAACAGATACCCGGGAGTGAGTTACAGACTGGAATCTAATCGAGGGGTTCGGAGTGGTTTATATATAGAATAACAGATACCCGGGAGTGAGTTAAAGACTGGAATCTAAATGAGAGTTCAGGGTGGTTTATATATAGAATAACAGATACCCGGGAGTGAGTTACAGACTGGAATCTAAATGAGAGTTCAGGGTCGTTTATACATAGAATAACAGACACCCGGGAGTGAGTTACAGACTGGAATCTAATTGAGGGATTCAGGGTGGTTTATATATAGAATAACAGATACCCAGGAGTGAGTTACAGACTGGGATCTAATCGAGAGTTCGGGGTTGGTTTATATATAGAATAACAGATACCCGGGAGTGAGTTACAGACTGGGATCTAATCGAGAGATCGGGGTTGGTTGATATATAGAATAACAGATACCCGGGAGTGAGTTACAGACTGGAATCGAAATGAGAGCTCAGGGTGGTTTATATATAGAAAAACAGATACCCGGGAGTGGGTTACAGACTGGGATCTAATCGAGAGTTCTGGGTTGGTTTATATATAGAATAACAGATACCCGGGAGTGAGTCACAGACTGGGATCTAATCGAGAGATCGTGGTTGGTTTATATATAGAACAACAGATACCTGGGAGTGAGTTCCAGACTGGAATCTAAATGAGAGTTCAGGGTGGTTTATATATAGAATAACAGATACCCGGGAGTGAGTTACAGACTGGAATCTAATCGAGGGGTTCGGGAGGGTTTATATATAGAATAACAGATACCCGGGAGTGAGTTTCAGACTGGAATCTAAATGAGAGTTCAGGGTGGTTTATAAATAGAATAACAGATACCCGGGAGTGAGTTACAGACTGGAATCTAATCGAGGGGTTCGGGGGGGTTTATATCTAGAATAACAGATACCCGGGAGTGAGTTACAGACTGGAATCTAATCGAGGGATTCAGGGTGGTATATAGAATAACAGATACCCGGGAGTGAGTTACAGACTGGAACCTAATCGAGGGGTTCAGGGTGGTTTATATAGAGAGTAATTGATACCCGGGAGTGAGTTACAGACTGGAATCTAAGCGAGGGGTTCAGGGTGGTTTATATATAGAATAACAGATACTCGGGACTGAGTGACAGACTGGAATCTAATCGAGGGGTTCGGAGTGGTTTATATATAGAATAACAGATACCCGGGAGTGAGTTACAGACTGGAATCTAAATGCGAGTTCAGGGTGGTTTATATATAGAATAACAGATACCCGGGAGTGAGTTACAGACTGGAATCTAATCGATGGGTTCGGAGTGGTTTATATATAGAATAACAGATACCCGCGAGTGAGTTACAGACTGGAATCTAAATGAGAGTTCAGGGTGGTTTATATATAGAATAACAGATACCCGGGAGTGAGTTACAGACTGGAATCTAAATGAGAGTTCAGGGTCGTTTATATATAGAATAACAGACACCCGGGAGTGAGTTACAGACTGGAATCTAATTGAGGGATTCAGGGTGGTTTATATATAGAATAACAGATACCCAGGAGTGAGTTACAGACTGGGATCTAATCGAGAGTTCGGGGTTGGTTTATATATAGAATAACAGATACCCGGGAGTGAGTTACAGACTGGGATCTAATCGAGAGATTGGGGTTGGTTTATATATAGAATAACAGATACCCGGGAGTGAGTTACAGACTGGAATCGAAATGAGAGCTCAGGGTGGTTTATATATAGAATAACAGATACCCGGGAGTGAGTTACAGACTGGAATCTAATCGATGGGTTCGGGGGGGTTTATATATAGAATAACATATACCCGGGAGTGAGTTACAGACTGGAATCTCGTCGATGGGTTCGGGGGGGTTTATATATAGAATAACATATACCCGGGAGTGAGTTACAGACTGGAATCTAAATGAGAGTTCAGGGTTGTTTATATATAGAATAACAGATACCCGGGAGTGGGTTACAGACTGGGATCTAATCGAGAGTTCGGGGTTGGTTTATATATAAAATAACAGATACCCGGGAGTGAGTTACAGACTGGAATCTAATCGAGGGATTCAGGGTGGTTTATATATAGAATAACAGATACCCAGGAATGAGTTACAGACTGGGATCTAATCGAGAGTTCGGGGTTGGTTTATATATAGAATAACAAATACCCGGGAGTGAGTTACAGACTGGAATCTAATCGAGAGATCGGGGTTGGTTTATATATAGAATAACAGATACCCGGGAGTGAGTTCCAGACTGGAATCTAAATGAGAGTTCAGGGTGGTTTATATATAGAATAACAGATACCCGGGAGTGAGTTACAGACTGGGATCTAATCGAGAGTTCGGGGTTAGTTTATATACAGAATAACAGATACCCGGGAGTGAGTTACAGACTGGAATCTAAATGAGAGTTCAGGGTGGTTTATATATAGAATAACAGATACCCGGGAGTGAGTTACAGACTGGAATCTAAATGAGAGTTCAGGGTGGATAATATATAGAATAACAGATACCCGGGAGTGAGTTACAGACTGGAATCTAATCGAGGGATTCAGGGTGGTTTATCGAATAACAGATACCCGGGAGTGAGTTTCAGACTGGGATCTAATCGAGAGTTCGGGGTTGGTTTATAGATAGAATAACAGATACCCGGGAGTGAGTTACAGACTGGAATCTAATCGAGGTATTCAGGGTGGTTTATATATAGACTAACAGGTACCTGGGATTGAGTTACAGACTGGAATCTAATTGAGGGTTTCGGGGGGGTTTATATATAGAATATCAAAGACCCGGGTGTGAGTTACAGACTGGAATCTAATCGAGGGGTTCGGGATGGTTTATATATAGAATAACAGGTACCCGGGAGTGAGTTACAGACTGGAATCGAATCGAGGGTTTCAGGGTGGTTTATATATAGAATAACAGACACTCGGGAGTGAGTTACAGACTGGAATCTCATCGAGAGTTCGGGGTTGGTTTATAGACAGAATAACAGATACCCGGGAGTGAGTTACAGACTGGAATCTAATCGAGAGATCAGGGTTGGTTTATATATAGAATAACAGATACCCGGGAGTGAGTTACAGTCTGGGATCTAATCGAGAGTTCGGGGTTGGTTTTATAGATAGAATAACAGATACCCGGAGTGAATTACAGACTGGAATCTAATCGAGAGATCGGGGTTGGTTTATATATAGAATAAAAGATACCCGGGAGTGAGTTATAGACTGGAATCTAAATGAGAGTTCAGGGTGGGTTAATATATAGAATAACAGACACCCGGGAGTGAGTTACAGACTGGAATCTCATCGAGGGATTCAGGGTGGTTTATATATAGAATAACAGGTACCTGGGAGTGAGTTACAGACTGGAATCTAATCGAGGGATTCAGGGTGGTTTATATATAGAATAACAGGTACCTGGGAGTGAGTTACAGACTGGACTCTAATCGAGGGGTTCAGGGTGGTTTCTATATAGAATAACAGACACCCGAGAGTGAGTTACAGACTGGAATCTCATCGAGGGATTCAGGGTGGTTTTTATATAGAATAACAGATACCCGGGAGTGAGTTACAGACTGGAATCAAATCGAGGGATTCAGGGTTGGTTTATATATAGAATAACAGATACCCGGGAGTGAGTTACAGACTGGAATCTAATCGAGGGGTTCGGGGTGGTTTATATATAGAATAACAGATACCCGGGAGTGAGTTACAGACTGGAATCTCATCGAGGGATTCAGGGTGGTTTATATATAGAATAACAGATACCCGGGAGTGAGTTACAGACTGGAATCTAATCGAGGGGTTCAGGGTGCTTTATATATAGAAGAACAGATACCTGGGAGTGAGTTACAGACTGGAATCTAATCGAGGAGTTCAGGGTGGTTTATAGAATAACAGATACCCGGGAGTGAGTTACAGACTGGAATCTAATCGAGGGATTCAGGGTGATTTATAGAATAACAGATACCCGGGAGTGAGTTACAGACTGGAATCTAATCGAGAGTTCGGCGTTGGTTTATAGATAGACTAACAGATACCCGGGAGTGAGTTACAGACTGGAATCTAATCCAGGGGTTCGGGTGGTTTATATATAGAATAACAGATACCCGGGAGTGAGTAATAGACTGGAATCTAAATGAGAGTTGAGGGTGGTTGAAATATAGAATAACAGATACCCGGGAGTGAGTTATAGACTGGAATCTAAATGAGAGTTCAGGGTGGTTTATATATAGAATAACAGACACCCGGGAGTGAGTTACACACTGGAGTCTAATCGAGGGATTCAGGGTGGTTTATATATAGAATAACAGGGACCCGGGAGTGAGTTACAGACTGGAATCTAAATGAGAGTTCAGGGTGGTTTATATGTAGAATAACAGATACCCGGGAGTGAGTTACAGACTGGGATCGAATCGAGAGTTCGGGGTTGGTTTATATATAGAATAACGGATTCCCGGGAGTGAGTTACAGACTGGAACCGAATCGAGGGGTTCAGGGTGGTTTATATAGAGACTAACAGATACCCGGGAGTGAGTTACAGACTGGAATCTAATCGAGGGGTTCGGGCTGGTTTATATATATAGAATAACAGATACCCGGGAGTGAGTTACAGACTGGAATCTAAATGAGAGTTCAGGGTGGTTTATATATAGAATAACAGATACCCGGGAGTGAGTTACAGACTGGAATCTAAATGAGAGTTCAGGGTGGTTTATATATAGAATAACAGATACCCGGGAGTGAGTTACAGACTGGAATCTAATCGAGGGGTTCGGGGTGGTTTATGTCCAGAATAGTAGATACCCGGGAGTGAGTTACAGACTGGAATCTAAATGCGAGTTCAGGGTGGTTCATATATAGAATAACAGATACCCGGGAGTGAGTTACAGACTGGAATCTAATCGAGGGGTTCGGAGTGGTTTATATCTAGAATAACAGATACCCGGGAGTGAGTTACAGACTGGAATCTAATCGAGAGATCGGGGTTGGTTTATATATAGAATAACAGATACCCGGGAGTGAGTTACAGACTGGAATCTAAATGAGAGTTCAGGGTGGTTTATATATAGAATAACAGATACCCGGGAGTGAGTTACAGACTGGAATCGAATCGAGAGTTCAGGGTTGGTTTATATATAGAATAACAGATACCCGGGAGTGAGTTACAGACTGGGATCTAATCGAGAGATCGGGGTTGGTTTATATATAGAATAACAGATACCCGGGAGTGAGTTACAGACTGGAATCTAATCGAGGGATTCAGGGTTGTTTATATATAGAATAACAGATACCCAGGAGTGAGTTACAGACTGGGATCGAATCGAGAGTTCGGGGTTGGTTTATATATAGAATAACAGATATCCGGCAGTGAGTTACAGACTGGAATCTAATCGAGGGATTCAGGGTTGTTTATATATAGAATAACAGATACCCAGGAGTGAGTTACAGACTGGGATCGAATCGAGAGTTCGGGGTTGGTTTATATATAGAATAACAGATACCCGGGAGTGAGTTACAGACTGGGATCTAATCGAGAGATCGGGGTTGGTTTATATATAGAATAACAGATACCCGGGAGTGAGTTACAGACTGGAATCTAAATGAGAGTTCAGGGTGGTTTATATATAGAATAACAGATACCCGGGAGTGAGTTACAGACTGGAATCGAATCGAGAGTTCAGGGTGGTTTATATATAGAATAACAGATACCCGGGAGTGAGTTACAGACTGGAATCTAATCTAGGGTTTCAGGGTGGTTTTTATATAGAATAACAGACACCCGGGAGTGAGTTACAGACTGGAATCTAAATGAGAGTTCAGGGTGGTTTATATATAGAATAACAGATACCCGGGAGTGAGTTACAGACTGGAATCTAAATGAGAGTTCAGGGTGGATAATATATAGAATAACAGATACCCGGGAGTGAGTTACAGACTGGAATCTAATCGAGGGATTCAGGGTGGTTTATCGAATAACAGATACCCGGGAGTGAGTTACAGCCTGGAATCTAATCGAGGGGTTCGGGATGGTTTATATATAGAATAACAGGTTCCCGGGAGTGAGTTACAGACTGGAATCTAATCGAGAGTTCGGGGTTGGTTTATATGTAGAATAACAGACACCCGGGAGTGAGTTACAGACTGGAATCTAATCGAGGGGTTCAGTGTGGTTTATATATAGAATAACAGATACCCGGGAGTGAGTTACAGACTGGAATCTAATCGAGGGATTCAGGTTGGTTTATATATAGAATAACAGATGCCCGGGAGTGAGTTACAGACTGGAATCTAAATGAGAGTTCAGGGTGGTTTATATATAGAATAACAGATACCCGAGAGTGAGTTACAGGCTGGAATCTAATCGAGGTGTTCTGGGTGGTTTATATATAGAATAACAGATACCCGAGAGTGAGTTACAGACGGGAATCTAATAGAGGGGTTTGGGGGGTTTTATATATAAAATAACAGACACCCAGGAGTGAGTTAAAGACTGGAATCTAATCGAGGGGTTCGGGGTGGTTTATATATCGAATAACAGATACCCGGGAGTGAGTTACACACTGGGATCTAATCCAGAGTTCGGGGTTGGTTTATACATAGAATAACAGATACCTGGGAGTGAGTGACAGACTGGGATCTAATCGAGAGTTCCGGGTTGGTTTATACATAGAAAAACAGATACCCGGGAGTGAGTTACAGACTGGGATCGAATCGAGAGTTCGGGGTTGGTTTATATATAGAATAACAGACACCCGGGAGTGAGTTACAGACTGGAATATAATCGAGGGGTTAGGGGTGGTTTATATATAGAATAATAGATACCCGGGAGTGAGTTACAGACTGGAATCTAATCGAGGGATTCAGGTTGGTTTATATATAGAATAACAGGTACCTGGGAGTGAGTTACAGACTGGAATCTAATCGAGGGGTTCGGCGGTGTTTATATATAGAATATCAAACACCCGGGAGTGAGTTACAGACTGGAATCTAAATGAGAGTTCAGGGTGGTTTATATATAGAATAACAGATACCCGGGAGTGAGTTACAGACTGGAAACTAATCGAGGGGTTCAGGGTGGTTTATATATAGAATAACAGATACCCTGGAGTGAGTTCCAGACTGGAATCTAATCGAGGTGTTCAGGGTTGTTTATATATAGTATAACAGATACCCGAGAGTGAGTTACAGACTGGAATCTAATCGAGGGGTTTGAGGTGGTTTATATATAGAATAACAGATACCCGGGAGTGAGTTACAGACTGGAAACTAATCGAGGGGTTCGGGGTGGTTTATATATAGAATAACAGATACCCGGGAGTGAGTTACAGACTGGTATCGAATCGAGGGGTTCGGGATGGTTTATATGTAGAGTAACAGATACCCGGGAGTAAGTTACAGACTGGAATCTAAATGAGAGTTCAGGGTGGTTTATATATAGAATAACAGATGCCCGAGAGTGAGTTACAGACTGGAATCTAATCGAGGGGTTCAGGGTGGTTTATATATAAAATAACAGATACCCGAGAGTGAGTTACAGACGGGAATCTCATCGAGGGGTTTGGGGGGTTTTGTATATAAAATAACAGATACCCGGGAGTGAGTTACAGACTGGAATCTAATCGAGGGTTTCGGGGTGGTTGATATATCGACTAACAGATACCCCGGAGTGAGTTACAGACTGGAATCTAATCGAGGGGTTCGGGGTGGTTTATATATATAGAATAACAGATACCCGAGAGTGAGTTACAGACTGGAACCTAATCGAGGGGTTCAGGGTGGTTTATATAGAGAGTAACAGATACCGGGGAGTGAGTTACAGACTGGAATCTAATCGAGGGGTTCGGGGTGGTTTATATACAGAATAACAGATACCCGGAGTGAGTTACAGACTGGAATCTAATCGAGGGGTTCGGGGTGGTTTATATATATAGAAGAACAGATACCCGAGAGTGAGTTACAGACTGAAATCTAAATGAGAGTTCAGGGTGGTTTATATATAGAATAACAGATACCCGGGAGTGAGTTACAGACTGGAATCTAAATGAGAGTTCAGGGTGGTTTATATATAGAATAACAGATACCCGGGAGTGAGTTACAGACTGGAATCTAAATGAGAGTTCAGGGTGGTTTATATATAGAATAACAGATACCCGGGAGTGAGTTTCAGACTGGAATCTAATCGAGGGGTTCGGGGTGGTTTAAGTATAGAATAATAGATACCCGGGAGTGAGTTACAGACTGGAATCTAAATGCGAGTTCAGGGTGGTTTATATATCGAATAACAGATACCCGGGAGTGAGTTACAGACTGGAATCTAATTGAGGGATTCAGGGTGGTTTATATATAGAATAACAGATACCCAGGAATGAGTTACAGACTGGGATCTAATCGAGAGTTCGGGGTTGGTTTATATATAGAATAACAAATACCCGGGAGTGAGTTACAGACTGGAATCTAATCGAGAGATCGGGGTTGGTTTATATATAGAATAACAGATACCCGGGAGTGAGTTACAGACTGGAATCTAAATGAGAGTTCAGGGTGGTTTATATATAGAATAACAGATACCCGGGAGTGAGTTACAGACTGGGATCTAATCGAGAGTTCGGGGTTAGTTTATATACAGAATAACAGATACCCGGGAGTGAGTTACAGACTGGAATCTAAATGAGAGTTCAGGGTGGATAATATATAGAATAACAGATACCCGGGAGTGAGTTACAGACTGGAATCTAATCGAGGGATTCAGGGTGGTTTATCGAATAACAGATACCCGGGAGTGAGTTACAGACTGGGATCTAATCGAGAGTTCGGGGTTGGTTTATAGATAGAATAACAGATACCCGGGAGTGAGTTCCAGACTGGAATCTAATCGAGGGATTCAGGGTGGTTTATACATAGACTAACAGGTACCTGGGATTGAGTTACAGACTGGAATCTAAATGAGAGTTCAGGGTGGTTTATATATAGAATAACAGATACCCGAGAGTGAGTTACAGACGGTAATCGAATAGAGGGGTTTGGGGGGTTTTATATATAAAATAGCAGACACCCAGGAGTGAGTTAAAGACTGGAATCTAATCGAGGGGTTCGGGGTGGTTTATATATCGAATAACAGATTCCCAGGAGTGAGTTACACACTGGGATCTAATCCAGAGTTCGGGGTTGGTTTATACATAGAATAACAGATACCTGGGAGTGAGTGACAGACTGGGATCTAATCGAGAGTTCCGGGTTGGTTTATACATAGAAAAACAGATACCCGGGAGTGAGTTACAGACTGGGATCGAATCGAGAGTTCGGGGTTGGTTTATATATAGAATAACAGACACCCGGGAGTGAGTTACAGACTGGAATATAATCGAGGGGTTAGGGGTGGTTTATATATAGAATAACAGATACCCGGGAGTGAGTTACAGACTGGAATCTAATCGAGGGATTCAGGTTGGTTTATATATAGAATAACAGGTACCTGGGAGTGAGTTACAGACTGGAATCAAATCGAGGGGTTCGGGGTGGTTTATATATAGAATAACAGATACCCGGGAGTGAGTTACAGACTGGAATCGAATCGAGGGGTTCGGGATGGTTTATATGTAGAGTAACAGATACCCGGGAGTAAGTTACAGACTGGAATCGAAATGAGAGTTCAGGGTGGTTTATATATAGAATAACAGATACCCGGGAGTGAGTTACAGACTGGAAACTAATCGAGGGGTTCGGGGTGGTTTATATATAGAATAACAGATACCCGGGACTGAGTTACAGACTGGAATCTAAATGAGAGTTCAGGGTGGTTTATATATAGAATAACAGATACCCGAGAGTGAGTTACAGACTGGAATCTAATCGAGGGGTTCAGGGTGGTTTATATATAAAATAACAGATACCCGAGAGTGAGTTACAGACGGGAATCTCATCGAGGGGTTTGGGGGGTTTTGTATATAAAATAACAGATACCCGGGAGTGAGTTACAGACTGGAATCTAATCGAGGGTTTCGGGGTGGTTGATATATCGACTAACAGATACCCCGGAGTGAGTTACAGACTGGAATCTAATCGAGGTGTTCAGGGTGGTTTATATATAGAATAACAGATACCCGGCAGTGAGTTACAGACTGGAATCTAATCGATGGGTTTGGGGGGGTTTATATATAGAATAACAGAAACCCGGGTGTGAGTTACAGACTGGAATCTAATCGAGGGGTTCAGGGTGGTTTATATATAGAATAACAGATACCCTGGAGTGAGTTCCAGACTGGAATCTAATCGAGGTGTTCAGGGTTGTTTATATATAGTATAACAGATACCCGAGAGTGAGTTACAGACTGGAATCTAATCGAGGGGTTTGAGGTGGTTTATATATAGAATAACAGATACCCGGGAGTGAGTTACAGACTGGAATTTAAATCGAGGGGTTTGAGGTGGTTTATATATAGAATAACTGATACCCGGGAGTGAGTTACAGACTGGAATCTAATCGAGGGATTCAGGGTGGTTTATATATAGAATAACAGAAACCCGGGAGTGAGTTACGGACTGGAATCGAATCGAGGGGTTTGGGGTGATTTATATATAGAATAACAGGTACCCGGGAGTGAGTTACAGACTGGAATCTAATCGAGGGTTTCAGGGTGGTTTATATATCGAATAACAGACACTCGGGAGTGAGTTACAGACTGGAATCTAAATGAGAGTTCAGGGTGGTTTATATATAGAATAACAGACACCCGGGAGTGAGTTACAGACTGGAATCTAAATGAGAGTTCAGGGTGGTTTATATATAGAATAGCAGATACCCGGGAGTGAGTTACAGACTGGAATCTAAATGAGAGTTCAGGGTGGTTTATATATAGAATAACAGATACCCGGGAGTGAGTTACAGACTGGGATCTAATCGAGAGTTCGGGGTTGGTTTATGTATAGAATAACAGATACCCGGGAGTGAGTTACAGACTGGAATCTAAATGAGAGTTCAGGGTGGTTTATATATAGAATAACAGATACCCGGGAGTGAGTTACAGACTGGAATCTAATCGAGAGTTCAGGATGGTTTATATATAGAATAACAGACACCCGGGAGTGAGTTACAGACTGGAATCTAATCTAGGGTTTCAGGGTGGTTTTTATATCGAATAACAGACACCCGGGAGTGAGTTACAGACTGGAATCTAAATGAGAGTTCAGAGTGGTTTATATATAGAATAACAGATACCCGGGAGTGAGTTACAGACTGGAATCTAATCGAGAGTTCGGGGTTGGTTTATATATAGAATAACAGATACCCGGGAGTGAGTTACAGACTGGAATCTAAATGAGAGTTCAGGGTGGTTTATATGTAGAATAACAGATACCCGGGAGTGAGTACAGACTGGGATCTAATCGAGAGTTCGGGGTTGGTTTATACATAGAATAACGGATACCCGGGAGTGAGTTACAGACTGGAACCTAATCGAGGGGTTCAGGGTGGTTTATATAGAGAGTAACAGATACCCGGGAGTGAGTTACAGACTGGAATCTAATCGAGGGGTTCGGGGTGGTTTATATACAGAATAACAGATACCCGGAGTGAGTTACAGACTGGAATCTAATCGAGGGGTTCGGGGTGGTTTATATATATAGAATAACAGATACCCGAGAGTGAGTTACAGACTGAAATCTAAATGAGAGTTCAGGGTGGTTTATATATAGAATAACAGATACCCGGGAGTGAGTTACAGACTGGAATCTAAATGAGAGTTCAGGGTGGTTTATATATAGAATAACAGATACCCGGGAGTGAGTTACAGACTGGAATCTAAATGAGAGTTCAGGGTGGTTTATATATAGAATAACAGATACCCGGGAGTGAGTTTCAGACTGGAATCTAATCGAGGGGTTCGGGGTGGTTTAAGTATAGAATAATAGATACCCGGGAGTGAGTTACAGACTGGAATCTAAATGCGAGTTCAGGGTGGTTTATATATCGAATAACAGATACCCGGGAGTGAGTTACAGACTGGAATCTAATTGAGGGATTCAGGGTGGTTTATATATAGAATAACAGATACCCAGGAATGAGTTACAGACTGGGATCTAATCGAGAGTTCGGGGTTGGTTTATATATAGAATAACAAATACCCGGGAGTGAGTTACAGACTGGAATCTAATCGAGAGATCGGGGTTGGTTTATATATAGAATAACAGATACCCGGGAGTGAGTTACAGACTGGAATCTAAATGAGAGTTCAGGGTGGTTTATATATAGAATAACAGATACCCGGGAGTGAGTTACAGACTGGGATCTAATCGAGAGTTCGGGGTTAGTTTATATACAGAATAACAGATACCCGGGAGTGAGTTACAGACTGGAATCTAAATGAGAGTTCAGGGTGGATAATATATAGAATAACAGATACCCGGGAGTGAGTTACAGACTGGAATCTAATCGAGGGATTCAGGGTGGTTTATCGAATAACAGATACCCGGGAGTGAGTTACAGACTGGGATCTAATCGAGAGTTCGGGGTTGGTTTATAGATAGAATAACAGATACCCGGGAGTGAGTTCCAGACTGGAATCTAATCGAGGGATTCAGGGTGGTTTATATATAGACTAACAGGTACCTGGGATTGAGTTACAGACTGGAATCTAAATGAGAGTTCAGGGTGGTTTATATATAGAATAACAGATACCCGAGAGTGAGTTACAGACGGTAATCGAATAGAGGGGTTTGGGGGGTTTTATATATAAAATAGCAGACACCCAGGAGTGAGTTAAAGACTGGAATCTAATCGAGGGGTTCGGGGTGGTTTATATATCGAATAACAGATTCCCAGGAGTGAGTTACACACTGGGATCTAATCCAGAGTTCGGGGTTGGTTTATACATAGAATAACAGATACCTGGGAGTGAGTGACAGACTGGGATCTAATCGAGAGTTCCGGGTTGGTTTATACATAGAAAAACAGATACCCGGGAGTGAGTTACAGACTGGGATCGAATCGAGAGTTCGGGGTTGGTTTATATATAGAATAACAGACACCCGGGAGTGAGTTACAGACTGGAATATAATCGAGGGGTTAGGGGTGGTTTATATATAGAATAACAGATACCCGGGAGTGAGTTACAGACTGGAATCTAATCGAGGGATTCAGGTTGGTTTATATATAGAATAACAGGTACCTGGGAGTGAGTTACAGACTGGAATCTAATCGAGGGGTTCGGGGTGGTTTATATATAGAATAACAGATACCCGGGAGTGAGTTACAGACTGGAATCGAATCGAGGGGTTCGGGATGGTTTATATGTAGAGTAACAGATACCCGGGAGTAAGTTACAGACTGGAATCGAAATGAGAGTTCAGGGTGGTTTATATATAGAATAACAGATACCCGGGAGTGAGTTACAGACTGGAAACTAATCGAGGGGTTCGGGGTGGTTTATATATAGAATAACAGATACCCGGGAGTGAGTTACAGACTGGAATCGAATCGAGGGGTTCGGGATGGTTTATATGTAGAGTAACAGATACCCGGGAGTAAGTTACAGACTGGAATCTAAATGAGAGTTCAGGGTGGTTTATATATAGAATAACAGATACCCGAGAGTGAGTTACAGACTGGAATCTAATCGAGGGGTTCAGGGTGGTTTATATATAAAATAACAGATACCCGAGAGTGAGTTACAGACGGGAATCTCATCGAGGGGTTTGGGGGGTTTTGTATATAAAATAACAGATACCCGGGAGTGAGTTACAGACTGGAATCTAATCGAGGGTTTCGGGGTGGTTGATATATCGACTAACAGATACCCCGGAGTGAGTTACAGACTGGAATCTAATCGAGGTGTTCAGGGTGGTTTATATATAGAATAACAGATACCCGGCAGTGAGTTACAGACTGGAATCTAATCGATGGGTTTGGGGGGGTTTATATATAGAATAACAGAAACCCGGGTGTGAGTTACAGACTGGAATCTAATCGAGGGGTTCAGGGTGGTTTATATATAGAATAACAGATACCCTGGAGTGAGTTCCAGACTGGAATCTAATCGAGGTGTTCAGGGTTGTTTATATATAGTATGATGTGGAGATGCCGGCGTTGGACTGGGGTAAACACAGTAAGAAGTTTAACAACACCAGGTTAAAGTCCAACAGGTTTATTTGGTAGCAAAAGCCACACAAGCTTTCGAGGCTCTGAGCCCCTTCTTCAGGTGAGTGGGAATTCTGTTCACAAACAGAACTTATAAGACACAGACTCAATTTACATGAATAATGGTTGGAATGCGAATACTTACAACTAATCCAGTCTTTAAGAAACAAAACAATGGGAGTGGAGAGAGCATCAAGACAGGCTAAAAAGATGTGTATTGTCTCCAGACAAGACAGCCAGTGAAACTCTGCAGGTCCACGCAACTGTGGGAGTTACAAATAGTGTGACATAAATTCTGATTCTAGGATCGCATGATAAAGACTCAGGAGGAAAAAAGCAGAAATATTTATGTGAAATAGTGTGACATAAACCCAATATCCCGGTTGAGGCCGTCCTTGTGTGTGCGGAACCTGGCTATCAGTTTCTGCTCCGCGACAGCGCAGAGTCGCGGAGCAGAAACTGATAGCCAGGTTCCGCACACACAAGGACGGCCTCAACCGGGATATTGGGTTTATGTCACACTATTTCACATAAATATTTCTGCTTTTTTCCTCCTGAGTCTTTATCATGCGATCCTAGAATCAGAATTTATGTCACACTATTTGTAACTCCCACAGTTGCGTGGACCTGCAGAGTTTCACTGGCTGTCTTGTCTGGAGACAATACACATCTTTTTAGCCTGTCTTGATGCTCTCTCCACTCCCATTGTTTTGTTTCTTAAATACTGGATTAGTTGTAAGGATTCGCATTCCAACCATTATTCATGTAAATTGAGTCTGTGTCTTATAAGTTCTGTTTGTGAACAGAATTCCCACTCACCTGAAGAAGGGGCTCAGAGCCTCGAAAGCTTGTGTGGCTTTTGCTACCAAATAAACCTGTTGGACTTTAACCTGGTGTTGTTAAACTTCTTACTATATATAGTATAACAGATACCCGAGAGTGAGTTACAGACTGGAATCTAATCGAGGGGTTTGAGGTGGTTTATATATAGAATAACAGATACCCGGGAGTGAGTTACAGACTGGAATTTAAATCGAGGGGTTTGAGGTGGTTTATATATAGAATAACTGATACCCGGGAGTGAGTTACAGACTGGAATCTAATCGAGGGATTCAGGGTGGTTTATATATAGAATAACAGAAACCCGGGAGTGAGTTACGGACTGGAATCGAATCGAGGGGTTTGGGGTGATTTATATATAGAATAACAGGTACCCGGGAGTGAGTTACAGACTGGAATCTAATCGAGGGTTTCAGGGTGGTTTATATATCGAATAACAGACACTCGGGAGTGAGTTACAGACTGGAATCTAAATGAGAGTTCAGGGTGATTTATATATAGAATAACAGACACCCGGGAGTGAGTTACAGACTGGAATCTAAATGAGAGTTCAGGGTGGTTTATATATAGAATAGCAGATACCCGGGAGTGAGTTACAGACTGGAATCTAAATGAGAGTTCAGGGTGGTTTATATATAGAATAACAGATACCCGGGAGTGAGTTACAGACTGGGATCTAATCGAGAGTTCGGGGTTGGTTTATGTATAGAATAACAGATACCCGGGAGTGAGTTACAGACTGGAATCTAAATGAGAGTTCAGGGTGGTTTATATATAGAATAACAGATACCCGGGAGTGAGTTACAGACTGGAATCTAATCGAGAGTTCAGGATGGTTTATATATAGAATAACAGACACCCGGGAGTGAGTTACAGACTGGAATCTAATCTAGGGTTTCAGGGTGGTTTTTATATCGAATAACAGACACCCGGGAGTGAGTTACAGACCGGAATCTAATCGAGAGTTCGGGGTTGG
The DNA here is from genome assembly GCF_964213995.1 of Mustelus asterias. NCBI lineage: Eukaryota > Metazoa > Chordata > Chondrichthyes > Carcharhiniformes > Triakidae > Mustelus > Mustelus asterias. The sequence continues at coordinate 102,083 of NW_027595346.1, forward strand.
TTTATATATAGAATAACAGATACCCGGGAGTGAGTTACAGACTGGAATCTAAATGAGAGTTCAGGGTGGTTTATATGTAGAATAACAGATACCCGGGAGTGAGTACAGACTGGGATCTAATCGAGAGTTCGGGGTTGGTTTATACATAGAATAACGGATACCCGGGAGTGAGTTACAGACTGGAACCTAATCGAGCGGTTCAGGGTGGTTTATATAGAGAGTAACAGATACCCGGGAGTGAGTTACAGACTGGAATCTAATCGAGGGGTTCGGGGTGGTTTATATACAGAATAACAGATACCCGGAGTGAGTTACAGACTGGAATCTAATCGAGGGGTTCGGGGTGGTTTATATATATAGAATAACAGATACCCGAGAGTGAGTTACAGACTGAAATCTAAATGAGAGTTCAGGGTGGTTTATATATAGAATAACAGATACCCGGGAGTGAGTTACAGACTGGAATCTAAATGAGAGTTCAGGGTGGTTTATATATAGAATAACAGATACCCGGGAGTGAGTTACAGACTGGAATCTAAATGAGAGTTCAGGGTGGTTTATATATAGAATAACAGATACCCGGGAGTGAGTTTCAGACTGGAATCTAATCGAGGGGTTCGGGGTGGTTTAAGTATAGAATAATAGATACCCGGGAGTGAGTTACAGACTGGAATCTAAATGCGAGTTCAGGGTGGTTTATATATCGAATAACAGATACCCGGGAGTGAGTTACAGACTGGAATCTAATTGAGGGATTCAGGGTGGTTTATATATAGAATAACAGATACCCAGGAATGAGTTACAGACTGGGATCTAATCGAGAGTTCGGGGTTGGTTTATATATAGAATAACAAATACCCGGGAGTGAGTTACAGACTGGAATCTAATCGAGAGATCGGGGTTGGTTTATATATAGAATAACAGATACCCGGGAGTGAGTTACAGACTGGAATCTAAATGAGAGTTCAGGGTGGTTTATATATAGAATAACAGATACCCGGGAGTGAGTTACAGACTGGGATCTAATCGAGAGTTCGGGGTTAGTTTATATACAGAATAACAGATACCCGGGAGTGAGTTACAGACTGGAATCTAAATGAGAGTTCAGGGTGGATAATATATAGAATAACAGATACCCGGGAGTGAGTTACAGACTGGAATCTAATCGAGGGATTCAGGGTGGTTTATCGAATAACACATACCCGGGACTGAGTTACAGACTGGGATCTAATCGAGAGTTCGGGGTTGGTTTATAGATAGAATAACAGATACCCGGGAGTGAGTTCCAGACTGGAATCTAATCGAGGGATTCAGGGTGGTTTATAGAGAGACTAACAGGTACCTGGGATTGAGTTCCAGACTGGAATCTAATTGAGGGTTTCGGGGGGGTTTATATATAGAATATCAAAGACCCGGGTGTGAGTTACAGACTGGAATCTAATCGAGGGGTTCGGGATGGTTTATATATAGAATAACAGATACCCGGGAGTGAGTTACAGACTGGAATCTAAATGAGAGTTCAGGGTGGTTTATATATAGAATAACAGATACCCGGGAGTGAGTTACAGACTGGGATCTAATCGAGAGTTCGGGGTTAGTTTATATACAGAATAACAGATACCCGGGAGTGAGTTACAGACTGGAATCTAAATGAGAGTTCAGGGTGGATAATATATAGAATAACAGATACCCGGGAGTGAGTTACAGACTGGAATCTAATCGAGGGATTCAGGGTGGTTTATCGAATAACACATACCCGGGACTGAGTTACAGACTGGGATCTAATCGAGAGTTCGGGGTTGGTTTATAGATAGAATAACAGATACCCGGGAGTGAGTTCCAGACTGGAATCTAATCGAGGGATTCAGGGTGGTTTATAGAGAGACTAACAGGTACCTGGGATTGAGTTCCAGACTGGAATCTAATTGAGGGTTTCGGGGGGGTTTATATATAGAATATCAAAGACCCGGGTGTGAGTTACAGACTGGAATCTAATCGAGGGGTTCGGGATGGTTTATATATAGAATAACAGGTACCCGGGAGTGAGTTACAGACTGGAATCTAATCGAGAGTTCGGGGTTGGTTTATATGTAGAATAACAGACACCCGGGAGTGAGTTACAGACTGGAATCTAATCGAGAGTTCGGGGTTGGTTTATATGTAGAATAACAGACACCCGGGAGTGAGTTACAGACTGGAATCTAATCGAGGGGTTCAGGGTGGTTTATATATAGAATAACAGATACCCGGGAGTGAGTTACAGACTGGAATCTAATCGAGGGATTCAGGTTGGTTTATATATAGAATAACAGATGCCCGGGAGTGAGTTACAGACTGGAATCTAAATGAGAGTTCAGGGTGGTTTATATATAGAATAACAGATACCCGAGAGTGAGTTACAGGCTGGAATCTAATCGAGGGGTTCGGGGTGGTTTATATATAGAATAACAGATACCCGAGAGTGAGTTACAGACGGGAATCGAATCGAGGGGTTTGGGGGGTTTTATATATAAAATAACAGATACCCGGGAGTGAGTTACAGACTGGAATCTAATCGAGGGGTTCGGGGTGGTTTATATTTCGAATAACAGATACCCGGGAGTGAGTTACAGACTGGAATCTCATCGAAGTGTTCGGGGTGGTTTATATATAGAATAACAGATACCCGGGAGTGAGTTACAGACTGGAATCTAATCGAGGGGTTCAGGGTGGTTTATATATAGAATAACAGATACCCGGGAGTGAGTTACAGACTGGAATCTAATCGAGGGGTTCGGGGTGGTTTATATATAGAATAACAGATACCCGGGAGTGAGTTACAGACTGGAATCAAATCGAGGGGTTCGGGGTGGTTTATATATAGAATAACAGATACCCGGGAGTGAGTTACAGACTGGAATCTAACAGAGAGTTCAGGGTGGTTTATATATCGAATAACAGATACCCGGGAGTGAGTTACAGACTGGGATCTAATCCAGAGTTCGGGGTTGGTTTATACATAGAATAACAGATACCTGGGAGTGAGTTACAGACTGGGATCTAATCGAGAGTTCAGGGTTGGTTTATACATAGAATAACAGGTACCTGGGAGTGAGTTACAGACTGGAATCTAATCGAGGGGTTCGGGGGTGTTTATATATAGAATATCAAACACCCGGGAGTGAGTTACAGACTGGAATCGAATGGAGGGGTTCGGGATGGTTTATATATAGAGTAACAGATACCCGGGAGTCAGTTACAGACTGGAATCTAAATGAGAGTTCAGGTTGGTTTATATATAGAACAACAGATACCCGGGAGTGAGTTACAGACTGGAATCTAAATGAGAGTTCAGGGTGGTTTATATATAGAATAACAGATACCCGAGAGTGAGTTACAGACTGGAATCTAATCGAGGGGTTCAGGGTGGTTTATATATCGACTAACAGGTACCTGGGATTGAGTTACAGACTGGAATCTAATTGAGGGTTTCGGGGGGGGTTTATATAGAGAATATCAAAGACCCGGGTGTGAGTTACAGACTGGAATCTAATCGAGGGGTTCGGGATGGTTTATATATAGAATAACAGGGACCCGGGAGTGAGTTACAGACTGGAATCTAATCGAGAGTTCGGGGTTGGTTTATATGTAGAATAACAGACACCCGGGAGTGAGTTACAGACTGGAATCTAATCGAGGGGTTCAGGGTGGTTTATATATAGAATAACAGATACCCGGGAGTGAGTTACAGACTGGAATCTAATCGAGGGATTCAGGTTGGTTTATATATAGAATAACAGATGCCCGGGAGTGAGTTACAGACTGGAATCTAAATGAGAGTTCAGAGTGGTTTATATAGAGAATAACAGATACCCGAGAGTGAGTTATAGGCTGGAATCTAATCGAGGTGTTCTGGGTGGTTTATCTCTAGAATAACAGATACCCGAGAGTGAGTTACAGACGGGAATCTAATAGAGGGGTTTGGGGGGTTTGAAAAATAAAATAACAGACACCCAGGAGTGAGTTAAAGACTGGAATCTAATCGAGGGGTTCGGGGTGGTTTATATATCGAATAACAGATACCCGGGAGTGAGTTACACACTGGGATCTAATCCAGAGTTCGGGGTTGGTTTATACATAGAATAACAGATACCTGGGAGTGAGTGACAGACTGGGATCTAATCGAAAGTTCCGGGTTGGTTTATACATAGAAAAACAGATACCCGGGAGTGAGTTACAGACTGGGATCGAATCGAGAGTTCGGGGTTGGTTTATATATAGAATAACAGACACCCGGGAGTGAGTTACAGACTGGAATATAATCGAGGGGTTAGGGGTGGTTTATATATAGAATAACAGATACCCGGGAGTGAGTTACAGACTGGAATCCAATCGAGGGATTCAGGTTGGTTTATATATAGAATAACAGGGACCTGGGAGTGAGTTACAGACTGGAATCTAATCGAGGGGTTCGGCGGTGTTTATATATAGAATATCAAACACCCGGGAGTGAGTTACAGACTGGAATCTAAATGAGAGTTCAGGGTGGTTTATATATAGAATAACAGATACCCGGGAGTGAGTTACAGACTGGAAACTAATCGAGGGGTTCGGGGTGGTTTATATATGGAATAACAGATACCCGGGAGTGAGTTACAGACTGGAATCTAATCGAGGGGTTCGGGGTGGTTTATATATCGAATAACAGATACCCGGGAGTGAGTTGCAGACTGGAATCTAATCGAGGGGTTCGGGGTGGTTTATATATAGAATAACAGATACCCGGGAGTGAGTTACAGGCTGGAATCTAATAGAAGTGTTCGGGGTGGTTTATATATAGAATAACAGATACCCGAGAGTGAGTTACAGACGGGAATCTAATCGAGGGGTTTGGGGGGTTTTATATATAAAATAACAGATACCCGGGAGTGAGTTACAGACTGGAATCTAATCGAGGGGTTCGGGGTGGTTTATATATAGAATAACAGATACCCGGGAGTGAGTTACAGACTGGAATCTAATCGAAGTGTTCGGGGTGGTTTATATGTAGAATAACAGATACCCGGGAGTGAGTTACAGACTGGAATCTAATCGAGGGGTTCAGGGTGGTTTATATATAGAATAACAGATACCCGGGAGTGAGTTACAGACTGGAATCTAATCGAGGGGTTCGGGGTGGTTTATATATAGAATAACAGATACCCGGGAGTGAGTTACAGACTGGAATCAAATCGAGGGGTTCGGGGTGGTTTATATATAGAATAACAGATACCCGGGAGTGAGTTACAGACTGGAATCTAAATGAGAGTTCAGGGTGGTTTATATATCGAATAACAGATACCCGGGAGTGAGTTACAGACTGGGATCGAATCCAGAGTTCGGGGTTGGTTTATACACAGAAGAACAGATACCTGGGAGTGAGTTACAGACTGGGATCTAATCGAGAGTTCAGGGTTGGTTTATTCATAGAATAACAGGTACCTGGGAGTGAGTTGCAGACTGGAATCTAATCGAGGGGTTCGGGGGTGTTTATATATAGAATATCAAACACCCGGGAGTGAGTTACAGACTGGAATCGAATCGAGGGGTTCGGGATGGTTTATATATAGAGTAACAGATACCCGGGAGTAAGTTACAGACTGGAATCTAAATGAGAGTTCAGGGTGGTTTATATATAGAACAACAGATACCCGGGAGTGAGTTACAGACTGGAATCTAAATGAGAGTTCAGGGTGGTTTATATATAGAATAACAGATACCCGAGAGTGAGTTACAGACTGGAATCTAATCGAGGGGTTCAGGGTGGTTTATATATAAAATAACAGATACCCGAGAGTGAGTTACAGACGGGAATCTAATCGAGGGGTTTGGGGGGTTTTATATATAAAATAACAGATACCCGGGAGTGAGTTACAGACTGGAATCTAATCGAGGGTTTCGGGGTGGTTTATATATCGACTAACAGATACCCCGGAGTGAGTTACAGACTGGAATCTAATCGAGGGGTTCAGGGTGGTTTATATATCGACTAACAGGTACCTGGGATTGAGTTACAGACTGGAATCTAATTGAGGGTTTCGGGGGGGGTTTATATAGAGAATATCAAAGACCCGGGTGTGAGTTACAGACTGGAATCTAATCGAGGGGTTCGGGATGGTTTATATATAGAATAACAGGGACCCGGGAGTGAGTTACAGACTGGAATCTAATCGAGAGTTCGGGGTTGGTTTATATGTAGAATAACAGACACCCGGGAGTGAGTTACAGACTGGAATCTAATCGAGGGGTTCAGGGTGGTTTATATATAGAATAACAGATACCCGGGAGTGAGTTACAGACTGGAATCTAATCGAGGGATTCAGGTTGGTTTATATATAGAATAACAGATGCCCGGGAGTGAGTTACAGACTGGAATCTAAATGAGAGTTCAGAGTGGTTTATATAGAGAATAACAGATACCCGAGAGTGAGTTATAGGCTGGAATCTAATCGAGGTGTTCTGGGTGGTTTATCTCTAGAATAACAGATACCCGAGAGTGAGTTACAGACGGGAATCTAATAGAGGGGTTTGGGGGGTTTGAAAAATAAAATAACAGACACCCAGGAGTGAGTTAAAGACTGGAATCTAATCGAGGGGTTCGGGGTGGTTTATATATCGAATAACAGATACCCGGGAGTGAGTTACACACTGGGATCTAATCCAGAGTTCGGGGTTGGTTTATACATAGAATAACAGATACCTGGGAGTGAGTGACAGACTGGGATCTAATCGAAAGTTCCGGGTTGGTTTATACATAGAAAAACAGATACCCGGGAGTGAGTTACAGACTGGGATCGAATCGAGAGTTCGGGGTTGGTTTATATATAGAATAACAGACACCCGGGAGTGAGTTACAGACTGGAATATAATCGAGGGGTTAGGGGTGGTTTATATATAGAATAACAGATACCCGGGAGTGAGTTACAGACTGGAATCCAATCGAGGGATTCAGGTTGGTTTATATATAGAATAACAGGGACCTGGGAGTGAGTTACAGACTGGAATCTAATCGAGGGGTTCGGCGGTGTTTATATATAGAATATCAAACACCCGGGAGTGAGTTACAGACTGGAATCTAAATGAGAGTTCAGGGTGGTTTATATATAGAATAACAGATACCCGGGAGTGAGTTACAGACTGGAAACTAATCGAGGGGTTCGGGGTGGTTTATATATGGAATAACAGATACCCGGGAGTGAGTTACAGACTGGAATCTAATCGAGGGGTTCGGGGTGGTTTATATATCGAATAACAGATACCCGGGAGTGAGTTGCAGACTGGAATCTAATCGAGGGGTTCGGGGTGGTTTATATATAGAATAACAGATACCCGGGAGTGAGTTACAGGCTGGAATCTAATAGAAGTGTTCGGGGTGGTTTATATATAGAATAACAGATACCCGAGAGTGAGTTACAGACGGGAATCTAATCGAGGGGTTTGGGGGGTTTTATATATAAAATAACAGATACCCGGGAGTGAGTTACAGACTGGAATCTAATCGAGGGGTTCGGGGTGGTTTATATATAGAATAACAGATACCCGGGAGTGAGTTACAGACTGGAATCTAATCGAAGTGTTCGGGGTGGTTTATATGTAGAATAACAGATACCCGGGAGTGAGTTACAGACTGGAATCTAATCGAGGGGTTCAGGGTGGTTTATATATAGAATAACAGATACCCGGGAGTGAGTTACAGACTGGAATCTAATCGAGGGGTTCGGGGTGGTTTATATATAGAATAACAGATACCCGGGAGTGAGTTACAGACTGGAATCAAATCGAGGGGTTCGGGGTGGTTTATATATAGAATAACAGATACCCGGGAGTGAGTTACAGACTGGAATCTAAATGAGAGTTCAGGGTGGTTTATATATCGAATAACAGATACCCGGGAGTGAGTTACAGACTGGGATCGAATCCAGAGTTCGGGGTTGGTTTATACACAGAAGAACAGATACCTGGGAGTGAGTTACAGACTGGGATCTAATCGAGAGTTCAGGGTTGGTTTATACATAGAATAACAGGTACCTGGGAGTGAGTTGCAGACTGGAATCTAATCGAGGGGTTCGGGGGTGTTTATATATAGAATATCAAACACCCGGGAGTGAGTTACAGACTGGAATCGAATCGAGGGGTTCGGGATGGTTTATATATAGAGTAACAGATACCCGGGAGTAAGTTACAGACTGGAATCTAAATGAGAGTTCAGGGTGGTTTATATATAGAACAACAGATACCCGGGAGTGAGTTACAGACTGGAATCTAAATGAGAGTTCAGGGTGGTTTATATATAGAATAACAGATACCCGAGAGTGAGTTACAGACTGGAATCTAATCGAGGGGTTCAGGGTGGTTTATATATAAAATAACAGATACCCGAGAGTGAGTTACAGACGGGAATCTAATCGAGGGGTTTGGGGGGTTTTATATATAAAATAACAGATACCCGGGAGTGAGTTACAGACTGGAATCTAATCGAGGGTTTCGGGGTGGTTTATATATCGACTAACAGATACCCCGGAGTGAGTTACAGACTGGAATCTAATCGAGGTGTTCAGGGTGGTTTATATATAGAATAACAGATACCCGGCAGTGAGTTACAGACTGGAATCTAATCGATGGGTTTGGGGGGGTTTATATATAGAATAACAGAAACCCGGGTGTGAGTTACAGACTGGAATCTAATCGAGGGGTTCACGGTGGTTTATATATAGAATAACAGATACCCGGGAGTGAGTTACAGACTGGAATCTAATCGAGGAGTTCGGGGTGGTTTATATACAGAATAACAGATACCCGGGAGTGAGTTACAGACTGGAATCTAATCGCGGGGTTCGGGGTGGTTTATATATAGAATAACAGATACCCGGCAGTGAGTTACAGACTGGAATCTAATCGATGGGTTTGGGGGGGTTTATATATAGAATAACAGATACCCGGGAGTGAGTTACAGACTGGAATCTAAATGCGAGTTCAGGGTGGTTTATATATCGAATAACAGATACCCGGGAGTGAGTTACAGACTGGAATCTAATCGAGGGGTTCGGAGTGGTTTATATATAGAATAACAGATACCCGGGAGTGAGTTACAGACTGGAATCTAATTGAGGGATTCAGGGTGGTTTATATATAGAATAACAGATACCCAGGAATGAGTTACAGACTGGGATCTAATCGAGAGTTCGGGGTTGGTTTATATATAGAATAACAAATACCCGGGAGTGAGTTACAGACTGGAATCTAATCGAGAGATCGGGGTTGGTTTATATATAGAATAACAGATACCCGGGAGTGAGTTACAGACTGGAATCTAAATGAGAGTTCAGGGTGGTTTATATATAGAATAACAGATACCCGGGAGTGAGTTACAGACTGGGATCTAATCGAGAGTTCGGGGTTAGTTTATATACAGAATAACAGATACCCGGGAGTGAGTTACAGACTGGAATCTAAATGAGAGTTCAGGGTGGATAATATATAGAATAACAGATACCCGGGAGTGAGTTACAGACTGGAATCTAATCGAGGGATTCAGGGTGGTTTATCGAATAACACATACCCGGGACTGAGTTACAGACTGGGATCTAATCGAGAGTTCGGGGTTGGTTTATAGATAGAATAACAGATACCCGGGAGTGAGTTCCAGACTGGAATCTAATCGAGGGATTCAGGGTGGTTTATAGAGAGACTAACAGGTACCTGGGATTGAGTTCCAGACTGGAATCTAATTGAGGGTTTCGGGGGGGTTTATATATAGAATATCAAAGACCCGGGTGTGAGTTACAGACTGGAATCTAATCGAGGGGTTCGGGATGGTTTATATATAGAATAACAGATACCCGGGAGTGAGTTACAGACTGGAATCTAAATGAGAGTTCAGGGTGGTTTATATATAGAATAACAGATACCCGGGAGTGAGTTACAGACTGGGATCTAATCGAGAGTTCGGGGTTAGTTTATATACAGAATAACAGATACCCGGGAGTGAGTTACAGACTGGAATCTAAATGAGAGTTCAGGGTGGATAATATATAGAATAACAGATACCCGGGAGTGAGTTACAGACTGGAATCTAATCGAGGGATTCAGGGTGGTTTATCGAATAACACATACCCGGGACTGAGTTACAGACTGGGATCTAATCGAGAGTTCGGGGTTGGTTTATAGATAGAATAACAGATACCCGGGAGTGAGTTCCAGACTGGAATCTAATCGAGGGATTCAGGGTGGTTTATAGAGAGACTAACAGGTACCTGGGATTGAGTTCCAGACTGGAATCTAATTGAGGGTTTCGGGGGGGTTTATATATAGAATATCAAAGACCCGGGTGTGAGTTACAGACTGGAATCTAATCGAGGGGTTCGGGATGGTTTATATATAGAATAACAGGTACCCGGGAGTGAGTTACAGACTGGAATCTAATCGAGAGTTCGGGGTTGGTTTATATGTAGAATAACAGACACCCGGGAGTGAGTTACAGACTGGAATCTAATCGAGAGTTCGGGGTTGGTTTATATGTAGAATAACAGACACCCGGGAGTGAGTTACAGACTGGAATCTAATCGAGGGGTTCAGGGTGGTTTATATATAGAATAACAGATACCCGGGAGTGAGTTACAGACTGGAATCTAATCGAGGGATTCAGGTTGGTTTATATATAGAATAACAGATGCCCGGGAGTGAGTTACAGACTGGAATCTAAATGAGAGTTCAGGGTGGTTTATATATAGAATAACAGATACCCGAGAGTGAGTTACAGGCTGGAATCTAATCGAGGGGTTCGGGGTGGTTTATATATAGAATAACAGATACCCGAGAGTGAGTTACAGACGGGAATCGAATCGAGGGGTTTGGGGGGTTTTATATATAAAATAACAGATACCCGGGAGTGAGTTACAGACTGGAATCTAATCGAGGGGTTCGGGGTGGTTTATATTTCGAATAACAGATACCCGGGAGTGAGTTACAGACTGGAATCTCATCGAAGTGTTCGGGGTGGTTTATATATAGAATAACAGATACCCGGGAGTGAGTTACAGACTGGAATCTAATCGAGGGGTTCAGGGTGGTTTATATATAGAATAACAGATACCCGGGAGTGAGTTACAGACTGGAATCTAATCGAGGGGTTCGGGGTGGTTTATATATAGAATAACAGATACCCGGGAGTGAGTTACAGACTGGAATCAAATCGAGGGGTTCGGGGTGGTTTATATATAGAATAACAGATACCCGGGAGTGAGTTACAGACTGGAATCTAACAGAGAGTTCAGGGTGGTTTATATATCGAATAACAGATACCCGGGAGTGAGTTACAGACTGGGATCTAATCCAGAGTTCGGGGTTGGTTTATACATAGAATAACAGATACCTGGGAGTGAGTTACAGACTGGGATCTAATCGAGAGTTCAGGGTTGGTTTATACATAGAATAACAGGTACCTGGGAGTGAGTTACAGACTGGAATCTAATCGAGGGGTTCGGGGGTGTTTATATATAGAATATCAAACACCCGGGAGTGAGTTACAGACTGGAATCGAATGGAGGGGTTCGGGATGGTTTATATATAGAGTAACAGATACCCGGGAGTCAGTTACAGACTGGAATCTAAATGAGAGTTCAGGTTGGTTTATATATAGAACAACAGATACCCGGGAGTGAGTTACAGACTGGAATCTAAATGAGAGTTCAGGGTGGTTTATATATAGAATAACAGATACCCGAGAGTGAGTTACAGACTGGAATCTAATCGAGGGGTTCAGGGTGGTTTATATATCGACTAACAGGTACCTGGGATTGAGTTACAGACTGGAATCTAATTGAGGGTTTCGGGGGGGGTTTATATAGAGAATATCAAAGACCCGGGTGTGAGTTACAGACTGGAATCTAATCGAGGGGTTCGGGATGGTTTATATATAGAATAACAGGGACCCGGGAGTGAGTTACAGACTGGAATCTAATCGAGAGTTCGGGGTTGGTTTATATGTAGAATAACAGACACCCGGGAGTGAGTTACAGACTGGAATCTAATCGAGGGGTTCAGGGTGGTTTATATATAGAATAACAGATACCCGGGAGTGAGTTACAGACTGGAATCTAATCGAGGGATTCAGGTTGGTTTATATATAGAATAACAGATGCCCGGGAGTGAGTTACAGACTGGAATCTAAATGAGAGTTCAGAGTGGTTTATATAGAGAATAACAGATACCCGAGAGTGAGTTATAGGCTGGAATCTAATCGAGGTGTTCTGGGTGGTTTATCTCTAGAATAACAGATACCCGAGAGTGAGTTACAGACGGGAATCTAATAGAGGGGTTTGGGGGGTTTGAAAAATAAAATAACAGACACCCAGGAGTGAGTTAAAGACTGGAATCTAATCGAGGGGTTCGGGGTGGTTTATATATCGAATAACAGATACCCGGGAGTGAGTTACACACTGGGATCTAATCCAGAGTTCGGGGTTGGTTTATACATAGAATAACAGATACCTGGGAGTGAGTGACAGACTGGGATCTAATCGAAAGTTCCGGGTTGGTTTATACATAGAAAAACAGATACCCGGGAGTGAGTTACAGACTGGGATCGAATCGAGAGTTCGGGGTTGGTTTATATATAGAATAACAGACACCCGGGAGTGAGTTACAGACTGGAATATAATCGAGGGGTTAGGGGTGGTTTATATATAGAATAACAGATACCCGGGAGTGAGTTACAGACTGGAATCCAATCGAGGGATTCAGGTTGGTTTATATATAGAATAACAGGGACCTGGGAGTGAGTTACAGACTGGAATCTAATCGAGGGGTTCGGCGGTGTTTATATATAGAATATCAAACACCCGGGAGTGAGTTACAGACTGGAATCTAAATGAGAGTTCAGGGTGGTTTATATATAGAATAACAGATACCCGGGAGTGAGTTACAGACTGGAAACTAATCGAGGGGTTCGGGGTGGTTTATATATGGAATAACAGATACCCGGGAGTGAGTTACAGACTGGAATCTAATCGAGGGGTTCGGGGTGGTTTATATATCGAATAACAGATACCCGGGAGTGAGTTGCAGACTGGAATCTAATCGAGGGGTTCGGGGTGGTTTATATATAGAATAACAGATACCCGGGAGTGAGTTACAGGCTGGAATCTAATAGAAGTGTTCGGGGTGGTTTATATATAGAATAACAGATACCCGAGAGTGAGTTACAGACGGGAATCTAATCGAGGGGTTTGGGGGGTTTTATATATAAAATAACAGATACCCGGGAGTGAGTTACAGACTGGAATCTAATCGAGGGGTTCGGGGTGGTTTATATATAGAATAACAGATACCCGGGAGTGAGTTACAGACTGGAATCTAATCGAAGTGTTCGGGGTGGTTTATATGTAGAATAACAGATACCCGGGAGTGAGTTACAGACTGGAATCTAATCGAGGGGTTCAGGGTGGTTTATATATAGAATAACAGATACCCGGGAGTGAGTTACAGACTGGAATCTAATCGAGGGGTTCGGGGTGGTTTATATATAGAATAACAGATACCCGGGAGTGAGTTACAGACTGGAATCAAATCGAGGGGTTCGGGGTGGTTTATATATAGAATAACAGATACCCGGGAGTGAGTTACAGACTGGAATCTAAATGAGAGTTCAGGGTGGTTTATATATCGAATAACAGATACCCGGGAGTGAGTTACAGACTGGGATCGAATCCAGAGTTCGGGGTTGGTTTATACACAGAAGAACAGATACCTGGGAGTGAGTTACAGACTGGGATCTAATCGAGAGTTCAGGGTTGGTTTATTCATAGAATAACAGGTACCTGGGAGTGAGTTGCAGACTGGAATCTAATCGAGGGGTTCGGGGGTGTTTATATATAGAATATCAAACACCCGGGAGTGAGTTACAGACTGGAATCGAATCGAGGGGTTCGGGATGGTTTATATATAGAGTAACAGATACCCGGGAGTAAGTTACAGACTGGAATCTAAATGAGAGTTCAGGGTGGTTTATATATAGAACAACAGATACCCGGGAGTGAGTTACAGACTGGAATCTAAATGAGAGTTCAGGGTGGTTTATATATAGAATAACAGATACCCGAGAGTGAGTTACAGACTGGAATCTAATCGAGGGGTTCAGGGTGGTTTATATATAAAATAACAGATACCCGAGAGTGAGTTACAGACGGGAATCTAATCGAGGGGTTTGGGGGGTTTTATATATAAAATAACAGATACCCGGGAGTGAGTTACAGACTGGAATCTAATCGAGGGTTTCGGGGTGGTTTATATATCGACTAACAGATACCCCGGAGTGAGTTACAGACTGGAATCTAATCGAGGTGTTCAGGGTGGTTTATATATAGAATAACAGATACCCGGCAGTGAGTTACAGACTGGAATCTAATCGATGGGTTTGGGGGGGTTTATATATAGAATAACAGAAACCCGGGTGTGAGTTACAGACTGGAATCTAATCGAGGGGTTCACGGTGGTTTATATATAGAATAACAGATACCCGGGAGTGAGTTACAGACTGGAATCTAATCGAGGAGTTCGGGGTGGTTTATATACAGAATAACAGATACCCGGGAGTGAGTTACAGACTGGAATCTAATCGCGGGGTTCGGGGTGGTTTATATATAGAATAACAGATACCCGGCAGTGAGTTACAGACTGGAATCTAATCGATGGGTTTGGGGGGGTTTATATATAGAATAACAGATACCCTGGAGTGAGTTCCAGACTGGAATCGAATCGAGGTGTTCAGGGTTGTTTATATATAGTATAACAGATACCCGAGAGTGAGTTACAGACTGGAATCTAATCGAGGGGTTTGAGGTGGTTTATATATAGAATAACAGATACCCGGGAGTGAGTTACAGACTGGAATCTAATCGAGGGGTTTGAGGTGGTTTATATATAGAATAACTGATACCCGGGAGTGAGTTACAGACTGGAATCTAATCGAGGGATTCAGGGTGGTTTATATATAGAATAACAGAAACCCGGGAGTGAGTTACGGACTGGAATCTAATCGAGGGGTTTGGGGTGGTTTATATATAGAATAACAGGTACCCGGGAGTGAGTTACAGACTGGAATCTAATCGAGGGTTTCAGGGTGGTTTATATATAGAATAACAGACACTCGGGAGTGAGTTACAGACTGGAATCTAAATGAGAGTTCAGGGTGGTTTATATATAGAATAACAGACACCCGGGAGTGAGTTACAGACTGGAATCTAAATGAGAGTTCAGGGTGGTTTATATATAGAATAACAGATACCCGGGAGTGAGTTACAGACTGGGATCTAATCGAGAGTTCGGGGTTGGTTTATGTATAGAATAACAGATACCCGGGAGTGAGTTACAGACTGGAATCTAAATGAGAGTTCAGGGTGGTTTATATATAGAATAACAGATACCCGGGAGTGAGTTACAGACTGGAATCTAATCGAGAGTTCAGGATGGTTTATATATAGAATAACAGACACCCGGGAGTGAGTTACAGACTGGAATCTAATCTAGGGTTTCAGGGTGGTTTTTATATCGAATAACAGACACCCGGGAGTGAGTTACAGACTGGAATCTAATCGAGAGTTCGGGGTTGGTTTATATATAGAATAACAGATACCCGGGAGTGAGTTACAGACTGGAATCTAAATGAGAGTTCAGGGTGGTTTATATGTAGAATAACAGATACCCGGGAGTGAGTACAGACTGGGATCTAATCGAGAGTTCGGGGTTGGTTTATACATAGAATAACGGATACCCGGGAGTGAGTTACAGACTGGAACCTAATCGAGCGGTTCAGGGTGGTTTATATAGAGAGTAACAGATACCCGGGAGTGAGTTACAGACTGGAATCTAATCGAGGGGTTCGGGGTGGTTTATATACAGAATAACAGATACCCGGAGTGAGTTACAGACTGGAATCTAATCGAGGGGTTCGGGGTGGTTTATATATATAGAATAACAGATACCCGAGAGTGAGTTACAGACTGAAATCTAAATGAGAGTTCAGGGTGGTTTATATATAGAATAACAGATACCCGGGAGTGAGTTACAGACTGGAATCTAAATGAGAGTTCAGGGTGGTTTATATATAGAATAACAGATACCCGGGAGTGAGTTACAGACTGGAATCTAAATGAGAGTTCAGGGTGGTTTATATATAGAATAACAGATACCCGGGAGTGAGTTTCAGACTGGAATCTAATCGAGGGGTTCGGGGTGGTTTAAGTATAGAATAATAGATACCCGGGAGTGAGTTACAGACTGGAATCTAAATGCGAGTTCAGGGTGGTTTATATATCGAATAACAGATACCCGGGAGTGAGTTACAGACTGGAATCTAATTGAGGGATTCAGGGTGGTTTATATATAGAATAACAGATACCCAGGAATGAGTTACAGACTGGGATCTAATCGAGAGTTCGGGGTTGGTTTATATATAGAATAACAAATACCCGGGAGTGAGTTACAGACTGGAATCTAATCGAGAGATCGGGGTTGGTTTATATATAGAATAACAGATACCCGGGAGTGAGTTACAGACTGGAATCTAAATGAGAGTTCAGGGTGGTTTATATATAGAATAACAGATACCCGGGAGTGAGTTACAGACTGGGATCTAATCGAGAGTTCGGGGTTAGTTTATATACAGAATAACAGATACCCGGGAGTGAGTTACAGACTGGAATCTAAATGAGAGTTCAGGGTGGATAATATATAGAATAACAGATACCCGGGAGTGAGTTACAGACTGGAATCTAATCGAGGGATTCAGGGTGGTTTATCGAATAACACATACCCGGGACTGAGTTACAGACTGGGATCTAATCGAGAGTTCGGGGTTGGTTTATAGATAGAATAACAGATACCCGGGAGTGAGTTCCAGACTGGAATCTAATCGAGGGATTCAGGGTGGTTTATAGAGAGACTAACAGGTACCTGGGATTGAGTTCCAGACTGGAATCTAATTGAGGGTTTCGGGGGGGTTTATATATAGAATATCAAAGACCCGGGTGTGAGTTACAGACTGGAATCTAATCGAGGGGTTCGGGATGGTTTATATATAGAATAACAGGTACCCGGGAGTGAGTTACAGACTGGAATCTAATCGAGAGTTCGGGGTTGGTTTATATGTAGAATAACAGACACCCGGGAGTGAGTTACAGACTGGAATCTAATCGAGAGTTCGGGGTTGGTTTATATGTAGAATAACAGACACCCGGGAGTGAGTTACAGACTGGAATCTAATCGAGGGGTTCAGGGTGGTTTATATATAGAATAACAGATACCCGGGAGTGAGTTACAGACTGGAATCTAATCGAGGGATTCAGGTTGGTTTATATATAGAATAACAGATGCCCGGGAGTGAGTTACAGACTGGAATCTAAATGAGAGTTCAGGGTGGTTTATATATAGAATAACAGATACCCGAGAGTGAGTTACAGGCTGGAATCTAATCGAGGGGTTCGGGGTGGTTTATATATAGAATAACAGATACCCGAGAGTGAGTTACAGACGGGAATCGAATCGAGGGGTTTGGGGGGTTTTATATATAAAATAACAGATACCCGGGAGTGAGTTACAGACTGGAATCTAATCGAGGGGTTCGGGGTGGTTTATATTTCGAATAACAGATACCCGGGAGTGAGTTACAGACTGGAATCTCATCGAAGTGTTCGGGGTGGTTTATATATAGAATAACAGATACCCGGGAGTGAGTTACAGACTGGAATCTAATCGAGGGGTTCAGGGTGGTTTATATATAGAATAACAGATACCCGGGAGTGAGTTACAGACTGGAATCTAATCGAGGGGTTCGGGGTGGTTTATATATAGAATAACAGATACCCGGGAGTGAGTTACAGACTGGAATCAAATCGAGGGGTTCGGGGTGGTTTATATATAGAATAACAGATACCCGGGAGTGAGTTACAGACTGGAATCTAACAGAGAGTTCAGGGTGGTTTATATATCGAATAACAGATACCCGGGAGTGAGTTACAGACTGGGATCTAATCCAGAGTTCGGGGTTGGTTTATACATAGAATAACAGATACCTGGGAGTGAGTTACAGACTGGGATCTAATCGAGAGTTCAGGGTTGGTTTATACATAGAATAACAGGTACCTGGGAGTGAGTTACAGACTGGAATCTAATCGAGGGGTTCGGGGGTGTTTATATATAGAATATCAAACACCCGGGAGTGAGTTACAGACTGGAATCGAATGGAGGGGTTCGGGATGGTTTATATATAGAGTAACAGATACCCGGGAGTCAGTTACAGACTGGAATCTAAATGAGAGTTCAGGGTGGTTTATATATAGAACAACAGATACCCGGGAGTGAGTTACAGACTGGAATCTAAATGAGAGTTCAGGGTGGTTTATATATAGAATAACAGATACCCGAGAGTGAGTTACAGACTGGAATCTAATCGAGGGGTTCAGGGTGGTTTATATATCGACTAACAGGTACCTGGGATTGAGTTACAGACTGGAATCTAATTGAGGGTTTCGGGGGGGGTTTATATAGAGAATATCAAAGACCCGGGTGTGAGTTACAGACTGGAATCTAATCGAGGGGTTCGGGATGGTTTATATATAGAATAACAGGGACCCGGGAGTGAGTTACAGACTGGAATCTAATCGAGAGTTCGGGGTTGGTTTATATGTAGAATAACAGACACCCGGGAGTGAGTTACAGACTGGAATCTAATCGAGGGGTTCAGGGTGGTTTATATATAGAATAACAGATACCCGGGAGTGAGTTACAGACTGGAATCTAATCGAGGGATTCAGGTTGGTTTATATATAGAATAACAGATGCCCGGGAGTGAGTTACAGACTGGAATCTAAATGAGAGTTCAGGGTGGTTTATATAGAGAATAACAGATACCCGAGAGTGAGTTATAGGCTGGAATCTAATCGAGGTGTTCTGGGTGGTTTATCTCTAGAA
The DNA here is from genome assembly GCF_964213995.1 of Mustelus asterias. Lineage (NCBI taxonomy): Eukaryota > Metazoa > Chordata > Chondrichthyes > Carcharhiniformes > Triakidae > Mustelus > Mustelus asterias. Next base: position 121,067 of record NW_027595346.1, read on the forward strand.
TAACAGATACCCGAGAGTGAGTTACAGACGGGAATCTAATAGAGGGGTTTGGGGGGTTTGAAAAATAAAATAACAGACACCCAGGAGTGAGTTAAAGACTGGAATCTAATCGAGGGGTTCGGGGTGGTTTATATATCGAATAACAGATACCCGGGAGTAAGTTACACACTGGGATCTAATCCAGAGTTCGGGGTTGGTTTATACATAGAATAACAGATACCTGGGAGTGAGTGACAGACTGGGATCTAATCGAAAGTTCCGGGTTGGTTTATACATAGAAAAACAGATACCCGGGAGTGAGTTACAGACTGGGATCGAATCGAGAGTTCGGGGTTGGTTTATATATAGAATAACAGACACCCGGGAGTGAGTTACAGACTGGAATATAATCGAGGGGTTAGGGGTGGTTTATATATAGAATAACAGATACCCGGGAGTGAGTTACAGACTGGAATCCAATCGAGGGATTCAGGTTGGTTTATATATAGAATAACAGGGACCTGGGAGTGAGTTACAGACTGGAATCTAATCGAGGGGTTCGGCGGTGTTTATATATAGAATATCAAACACCCGGGAGTGAGTTACAGACTGGAATCTAAATGAGAGTTCAGGGTGGTTTATATATAGAATAACAGATACCCGGGAGTGAGTTACAGACTGGAAACTAATCGAGGGGTTCGGGGTGGTTTATATATGGAATAACAGATACCCGGGAGTGAGTTACAGACTGGAATCTAATCGAGGGGTTCGGGGTGGTTTATATATCGAATAACAGATACCCGGGAGTGAGTTGCAGACTGGAATCTAATCGAGGGGTTCGGGGTGGTTTATATATAGAATAACAGATACCCGGGAGTGAGTTACAGGCTGGAATCTAATAGAAGTGTTCGGGGTGGTTTATATATAGAATAACAGATACCCGAGAGTGAGTTACAGACGGGAATCTAATCGAGGGGTTTGGGGGGTTTTATATATAAAATAACAGATACCCGGGAGTGAGTTACAGACTGGAATCTAATCGAGGGGTTCGGGGTGGTTTATATATAGAATAACAGATACCCGGGAGTGAGTTACAGACTGGAATCTAATCGAAGTGTTCGGGGTGGTTTATATGTAGAATAACAGATACCCGGGAGTGAGTTACAGACTGGAATCTAATCGAGGGGTTCAGGGTGGTTTATATATAGAATAACAGATACCCGGGAGTGAGTTACAGACTGGAATCTAATCGAGGGGTTCGGGGTGGTTTATATATAGAATAACAGATACCCGGGAGTGAGTTACAGACTGGAATCAAATCGAGGGGTTCGGGGTGGTTTATATATAGAATAACAGATACCCGGGAGTGAGTTACAGACTGGAATCTAAATGAGAGTTCAGGGTGGTTTATATATCGAATAACAGATACCCGGGAGTGAGTTACAGACTGGGATCGAATCCAGAGTTCGGGGTTGGTTTATACACAGAAGAACAGATACCTGGGAGTGAGTTACAGACTGGGATCTAATCGAGAGTTCAGGGTTGGTTTATACATAGAATAACAGGTACCTGGGAGTGAGTTGCAGACTGGAATCTAATCGAGGGGTTCGGGGGTGTTTATATATAGAATATCAAACACCCGGGAGTGAGTTACAGACTGGAATCGAATCGAGGGGTTCGGGATGGTTTATATATAGAGTAACAGATACCCGGGAGTAAGTTACAGACTGGAATCTAAATGAGAGTTCAGGGTGGTTTATATATAGAACAACAGATACCCGGGAGTGAGTTACAGACTGGAATCTAAATGAGAGTTCAGGGTGGTTTATATATAGAATAACAGATACCCGAGAGTGAGTTACAGACTGGAATCTAATCGAGGGGTTCAGGGTGGTTTATATATAAAATAACAGATACCCGAGAGTGAGTTACAGACGGGAATCTAATCGAGGGGTTTGGGGGGTTTTATATATAAAATAACAGATACCCGGGAGTGAGTTACAGACTGGAATCTAATCGAGGGTTTCGGGGTGGTTTATATATCGACTAACAGATACCCCGGAGTGAGTTACAGACTGGAATCTAATCGAGGTGTTCAGGGTGGTTTATATATAGAATAACAGATACCCGGCAGTGAGTTACAGACTGGAATCTAATCGATGGGTTTGGGGGGGTTTATATATAGAATAACAGAAACCCGGGTGTGAGTTACAGACTGGAATCTAATCGAGGGGTTCACGGTGGTTTATATATAGAATAACAGATACCCGGGAGTGAGTTACAGACTGGAATCTAATCGAGGAGTTCGGGGTGGTTTATATACAGAATAACAGATACCCGGGAGTGAGTTACAGACTGGAATCTAATCGCGGGGTTCGGGGTGGTTTATATATAGAATAACAGATACCCGGCAGTGAGTTACAGACTGGAATCTAATCGATGGGTTTGGGGGGGTTTATATATAGAATAACAGATACCCTGGAGTGAGTTCCAGACTGGAATCGAATCGAGGTGTTCAGGGTTGTTTATATATAGTATAACAGATACCCGAGAGTGAGTTACAGACTGGAATCTAATCGAGGGGTTTGAGGTGGTTTATATATAGAATAACAGATACCCGGGAGTGAGTTACAGACTGGAATCTAATCGAGGGGTTTGAGGTGGTTTATATATAGAATAACTGATACCCGGGAGTGAGTTACAGACTGGAATCTAATCGAGGGATTCAGGGTGGTTTATATATAGAATAACAGAAACCCGGGAGTGAGTTACGGACTGGAATCTAATCGAGGGGTTTGGGGTGGTTTATATATAGAATAACAGGTACCCGGGAGTGAGTTACAGACTGGAATCTAATCGAGGGTTTCAGGGTGGTTTATATATAGAATAACAGACACTCGGGAGTGAGTTACAGACTGGAATCTAAATGAGAGTTCAGGGTGGTTTATATATAGAATAACAGACACCCGGGAGTGAGTTACAGACTGGAATCTAAATGAGAGTTCAGGGTGGTTTATATATAGAATAGCAGATACCCGGGAGTGAGTTACAGACTGGAATCTAAATGAGAGTTCAGGGTGGTTTATATATAGAATAACAGATACCCGGGAGTGAGTTACAGACTGGGATCTAATCGAGAGTTCGGGGTTGGTTTATGTATAGAATAACAGATACCCGGGAGTGAGTTACTGACTGGAATCTAAATGAGAGTTCAGGGTGGTTTATATATAGAATAACAGATACCCGGGAGTGAGTTACAGACTGGGATCTAATCGAGAGTTCGGGGTTGGTTTACGTATAGAATAACAGATACCCGGGAGTGAGTTACAGACTGGAATCTAATCGAGAGATCGGGGTTGGTTTATATATAGAATAAAAGATCCCCGGGAGTGAGTTACAGACTGGAATCTAAATGAGAGTTCAGGGTGGTTTATATATAGAATAACAGATACCCGGGAGTGAGTTACAGACTGGGATCTCATCGAGAGTTCGGGGTTAGTTTATATACAGAATAACAGATACCCGGGAGTGAGTTACAGACTGGAATCTAAATGAGAGTTCAGGGTGGTTTATATATAGAATAACAGATACCCGGGAGTGACTTACAGACTGGAATCTAAATGAGAGTTCAGGGTGGATAATATATAGAATAACAGATACCCGGGAGTGAGTTACAGACTGGAATGTAATCGAGGGATTCAGGGTGGTTTATCGAATAACAGATACCCGGGAGTGAGTTACAGACTGGGATCTAATCGAGAGTTCGGGGTTGGTTTATAGATAGAATAACAGATACCCGGGAGTGAGTTACAGACTGGAATCTAATCGAGGGTTTCGGGGGGGTTTATATATAGAATATCAAAGACCCGGGTGTGAGTTACAGACTGGAATCTAATCGAGGGGTTCGGGATGGTTTATATATAGAATAACAGGTACCCGGGAGTGAGTTACAGACTGGAATCTAATCGAGTGTTCGGGGTTGGTTTATATGTAGAATAACAGACACCCGGGAGTGAGTTCCAGACTGGAATCTAATCGAGGGGTTCAGGGTGGTTTATATATAGAATAACAGATACCCGGGAGTGAGTTACAGACTGGATTCTAATCGAGGGATTCAGGTTGGTTTATATATAGAATAACAGATGCCCGGGAGTGAGTTACAGACTGGAATCTAAATGAGAGTTCAGGGTGGTTTATATATAGAATAACAGATACCCGAGAGTGAGTTACAGGCTGGAATCTAATCGAGGTGTTCTGGGTGGTTTATATATAGAATAACAGATACCCGAGAGTGAGTTCCAGACCGGAATCTAATAGAGGGGTTTGGGGGGTTTTATATATAAAATAACAGACACCCAGGAGTGAGTTAAAGACTGGAATCTAATCGAGGGGTTCGGGGTGGTTTATATATCGAATAACAGATACCCGGGAGTGAGTTACACACTGGGATCTAATCCAGAGTTCGGGGTTGGTTTATACATAGAAGAACAGATACCTGGGACTGAGTTACAGACTGGGATCTAATCGAGAGTTCCGGGTTGGTTTATACATAGAAAAACAGATACCCGGGAGTGAGTTACAGACTGGGATCGAATCGAGAGTTCGGGGTTGGTTTATATATAGAATAACAGACACCCGGTAGTGAGTTACAGACTGGAATCTAATCGAGGTGTTAGGGGTGGTTTATATATAGAATAACAGATACCCGGGAGTGAGTTACAGACTGGAATCTAATCGAGGGATTCAGGTTGGTTTATATATAAAATAACAGATACCCGAGAGTGAGTTACAGACGGGAATCTAATCGAGGGGTTTGGGGGGTTTTATATATAAAATAACAGATACCCGGGAGTGAGTTACAGACTGGAATCTAATCGAGGGTTTCGGGGTGGTTTATCTATCGACTAACAGATACCCCGGTGTGAGTTACAGACTGGAATCTAATCGAGGTGTTCAGGGTGGTTTATATATAGAATAACAGATACCCGGCAGTGAGTTAGAGACTGGAATCTAATCGATGGGTTTGGGGGGGTTTATATATAGAATAACAGAAACCCGGGTGTGAGTTACAGACTGGAATCTAATCGAGGGGTTCACGGTGGTTTATATATAGAATAACAGATACCCTGGAGTGAGTTCCAGACTGGAATCTAATCGAGGTGTTCAGGGTTGTTTATATATAGTATAACAGATACCCGAGAGTGAGTTACAGACTGGAATCTAATCGAGGGGTTTGAGGTGGTTTATATATAGAATAACAGATACCCGGGAGTGAGTTACAGACTGGAATCTAATCGAGGGGTTTGAGGTGGTTTATATATAGAATAACTGATACCCGGGAGTGAGTTACAGACTGGAATCTAATCGAGGGATTCAGGGTGGTTTATATGTAGAATAACAGAAACCCGGGAGTGAGTTACGGACTGGAATCTCATCGAGGGGTTTGGGGTGGTTTATATATAGAATAACAGGTACCCGGGAGTGAGTTACAGACTGGAATCTAATCGAGGGTTTCAGGGTGGTTTAGATATAGGATAACAGACACTCGGGAGTGAGTTACAGACTGGAATCTAAATGAGAGTTCAGGGTGGTTTATATATAGAATAACAGACACCCGGGAGTGAGTTACAGACTGGAATCTAAATGAGAGTTCAGGGTGGTTTATATATAGAATAGCAGATACCCGGGAGTGAGTTACAGACTGGAATCTAAATGAGAGTTCAGGGTGGTTTATATATAGAATAACAGATACCCGGGAGTGAGTTACAGACTGGGATCTAATCGAGAGTTCGCGGTTGGTTTATGTATAGAATAACAGATACCCGGGAGTGAGTTACTGACTGGAATCTAAATGAGAGTTCAGGGTGGTTTATAGAAAGAATAACAGATACCCGGGAGTGAGTTACAGACTGGGATCTAATCGAGAGTTCGGGGTTGGTTTATGTATAGAATAACAGATACCCGGGAGTGAGTTACAGACTGGAATCTAATCGAGAGATAGGGGTTGGTTTATATATCGAATAACAGACACCCGGGAGTGAGTTACAGACTGGAATCTAAATGAGAGTTCAGGGTGGTTTATATATAGAATAGCAGATACCCGGGAGTGAGTTACAGACTGGAATCTAAATGAGAGTTCAGGGTGGTTTATATATAGAATAACAGACACCCGGGAGTGAGTTACAGACTGGGATCGAATCGAGAGTTCGGGGTTAGTTTATATACAGAATAACAGATACCTGGGAGTGAGTTACAGACTGGAATCTAAATGAGAGTTCAGGGTGGTTTATATATAGAATTACAGATACCCGGGAGTGAGTTACAGACTGGAATCTAAATGAGAGTTCAGGGTGGATAATATATAGAATAACAGATACCCGGGAGTGAGTTACAGACTGGAATCTAATCGAGGGATTCAGGGTGGTTTATCGAATAACAGATACCCGGGAGTGAGTTACAGACTGGGATCTAATCGAGAGTTCGGGGTTGGTTTATAGATAGAATAACAGATACCCGGGAGTGAGTTACAGACTGGAATCTCATCGAGGGATTCAGGGTGGTTTATATATAGACTAACAGGTACCTGGGATTGAGTTACAGACTGGAATCTAATCGAGTGTTCGGGGTTGGTTTATATGTAGAATAACAGACACCCGGGAGTGAGTTACAGACTGGAATCTAATCGAGGGGTTCAGGGTGGTTTATATATAGAATAACAGATACCCGGGAGTGAGTTACAGACTGGAATCTAATCGAGGGATTCAGGTTGGTTTATATATAGAATAACAGATGCCCGGGAGTGAGTTACAGACTGGAATCTAAATGAGAGTTCAGGGTGGTTTATATGTAGAATAACAGATACCCGAGAGTGAGTTACAGGCTGGAATCGAATCGAGGTGTTCTGGGTGGTTTATATATAGAATAACAGATACCCGAGAGTGAGTTACAGACGGGAATCTAATAGAGGGGTTTGGGGGGTTTTATATCTAAAATAACAGACACCCAGGAGTGAGTTAAAGACTGGAATCTAATCGAGGGGTTCGGGGTGGTTTATATATCGAATAACAGATACCCGGGAGTGAGTTACACACTGGGATCTAATCCAGAGTTCGGGGTTGGTTTATACATAGAATAACAGATACCTGGGAGTGAGTGACAGACTGGGATCTAATCGAGAGTTCCGGGTTGGTTTATACATAGAAAAACAGATACCTGGGAGTGAGTTACAGACTGGGATCTAAATGAGAGTTCAGGGTGGTTTATATATCGAATAACAGATACCCGGGAGTGAGTTACAGACTGGAAACTAATCGAGGGGTTCGGGGTGGTTTATATGTAGAATAACAGATACCCGGGAGTGAGTTACAGACTGGAATCTAATCGAGGGGTTCGGGGTGGTTTATATATAGAATAACAGATACCCGGGAGTGAGTTGCAGACTGGAATCTAATCGAGGGGTTCGGGGTGGTTTATATATAGAATAACAGATACCCGGGAGTGAGTTACAGGCTGGAATCTAATCGAGGTGTTCTGGGTGGTTTATATATAGAATAACAGATACCCGAGAGTGAGTTACAGACGGGAATCTAATCGAGGGGTTTGGGGGGTTTTACATATAAAATAACAGATACCCGGGAGTGAGTTTCAGACTGGAATCTAATCGAGGGGTTCGGGGTGGTTTATATATAGAATAACAGATACCCGGGAGTGAGTTACAGACTGGAATCTAATCGAAGTGTTCGGGGTGGTTTATATATAGAATAACAGATACCCGGGAGTGAGTTACAGACTGGAATCTAATCGAGGGGTTCAGGGTGGTTTATATATAGAATAACAGATACCCGGGAGTGAGTTACAGACTGGAATCTAAATGAGAGTTCAGGGTGGTTTATATATCGAATAACAGATACCCGGGAGTGAGTTACAGACTGGAATCTAATCGAGGGATTCAGGGTGGTTTATAGATAGAATAACAGATACTCGGGAGTGAGGTAAAGGCTGGAATCTAAGAGAGGGATTCAGGGTGGTTTATATATATAGAATAACAGATACCCGGGAGTGAGTTACAGACTGGAATCTAATCAAGGGGTTCGGGGTGGTTTATAGAATAACAGATACCCGGGAGTGAGTTACAGACTGGAATCTAATCGAGGGATTCAGGGTGGTTTATATATTGAATTACAGGTACCTGGGAGTGAGTTACAGACTGGAATCTAATCGAGGCTTTCGGGGGGGTTTATATATAGAATATCAAACACCCGGGAGTGAGTTCCAGACTGGAATCTAATGGAGTGTTCGGGGGTGGTTTATACATAGAATAACAGATACCCGGGAGTGAGTTACAGACTGGAATCTAATCGAGGGGTTCGGGGTTCGTTTATACATAGAATAACAGATCCCCGGGAATGAGTTACAGACTGGAATCTAATCGAGGGTTCAGGGTGGTTTATATATAGAGTAACAGATACCCGGGAGTGAGTTACAGACTGGAATCTAATCGAGGGATTCAGGGTGGATTATAGAATAACAGATACCCGGGAGTGAGTTACAGACTGGAATCTAATCGAGGGGTTCAGGGTGGTTTATATATAGAATAACAGGTACCTGGGAGAGAGTTACAGACTGGAATCGAATCGAGGGGTTCAGGGTGGTTTATCTCTAGAATAACAGGTACCTGGGAGTGAGTTACAGACTGGAATCTAATCGAGGGGTTCAGGGTGGTTTATCTCTGGAATAACAGATACCCGGGAGTGAGTTACAGACTGGAATCTAATCGAGGGATTCAGGGTGGTTTATATATAGATTAACAGATACCCGGGAGTGAGTTACAGACTGGAATCTAATCGAGAGTTCAGGGTTGGTTTATACATAGAAAAACAGATACCCGGGAGTGAGTTACAGACTGGGATATAATCGAGAGTTCGGGGTTGGTTTATATATAGAATAACAAACACCCGGGAGTGAGTTACAGACTGGAATCTAATCGAGGTGTTAGGGGTGGTTTATATATGGAATAACAGATACCCGGGAGTGAGTTACAGACTGGAATCTAATCGAGGGGTTCAGGGTGGTTTATATATAGAATAACAGATACCCGGGAGTGAGTTCCAGACTGGAATCTAATCGAGGTGTTCAGGGTTGTTTATATGTTGAATATCAAACACCCGGGAGTGAGTTACAGACTGGAATCTAATCGAGGGTTCAGGGTGGTTTATATATAGAATAACTGATACCCGGGAGTGAGTTACAGACTGGAATCTAATGGAGGGGTTCAGGGTGGTTTATATATAGAATAACAGGTACCTGGGAGTGAGTTACAGACTGGAATCTAATCGAGGGGTTCAGGGTGGTTTATCTCGTGAATAACAGATACCCGGGAGTTAGTTACAGACTGGAATCTAATCGAGGGATTCAGGGTGGTTTATATATAGAATAACAGATACCCGGGAGTGAGTTACAGACTGGAATCTAATCGAGGGGTTCGGGATGTTTTCTATATAGAATAACAGATACCCGGGAGTGAGTTACAGACTGGAATCTAATCGAGGGGTTCGGGGTGGTTTATATATCGAATAACAGACACCCGGGAGTAACTTACAGACTGGAATCTAATCGAGGGGTTCGTGGTGGCTTATATATAGAATAACAGGTACCTGGGAGTGATTTACAGACTGGAATCTAATCAAGGGGTTCAGGGTTTTTTATATATAGAATAACAGATACCCGGGAGTGAGTTACAGACTGGAATCTAACCGAGGGGTTCAGCGTGGTTTATATATAGAATAACAGATACCCGGGAGTGAGTTACAGACTGGAATCTAATCGAGGGATTCAGGGTGGTTTATGTATAGAATAACAGATACCCGGGAGTGAGATACTGACTGGAATCTAAATGAGAGTTCAGGGTGGTTTATATATAGAATAACAGATACCCGGGAGTGAGTTACAGACTGGAATCTAATTGAGGGGTTTGAGGTGGTTTATATATAGAATAACTGATACCCGGGAGTGAGTTACAGACTGGAATCTAATCGAGGGATTCAGGGTGGTTTATATATAGAATAACAGAAACCCGGGAGTGAGTTACGGACTGGAATCTAATCGAGGGGTTTGGGGTGGTTTATATATAGAATAACAGGTACCCGGGAGTGAGTTACAGACTGGAATCTAATCGAGGGGTTCAGGGTGGTTTATATAGAGAATAACAGATACCCGGGAGTGAGTTACAGACTGGAATCTAATCGAGGGGTTCGGGATGGTTTATATATAGAATAACAGGTACCCGGGAGTGAGTTACAGACTGGAATCTAATCGAGGGTTTCAGGGTGGTTTATATATAGAATAACAGACACTCGGGAGTGAGTTCCAGACTGGAATCTAAATGAGAGTTCAGGGTGGTTTATATATAGAATAACAGACACCCGGGAGTGAGTTACAGACTGGAATCTAAATGAGAGTTCAGGGTGGTTTATATATAGAATAGCAGATACCCGGGAGTGAGTTACAGACTGGAATCGAAATGAGAGTTCAGGGTGGTTTATATAAAGAATGACAGATACCCGGGAGTGAGTTACAGACTGGAATCTCATCGATGGGTTCGGGGGAGTTTATATATAGAATAACAGATACCCGGGAGTGAGTTACAGACTGGAATCTAATCGAGAGTTCGGGGTTGGTTTATATATAGAATAACAGATACCCGGGAGTGAGTTACAGACTGGAATCTAATCGAGAGTTCGGGGTTGGTTTATAGATAGAATAACAGATACCCGGGAGTGAGTTACAGACTGGGATCTAATCGAGAGTTTGGGGTTGGTTTACATATAGAATAACAGATACCCGGGAGTGAGTTACAGACTGGAATCTAATCGAGGGATTCAGGGTGGTTTATAGATAGAATAACAGATACTCGGGAGTGAGTTCCAGACTGGAATCTAATCGAGGGATTCAGGGTGGTTTATATATACAATAACAGATACCCGGGAGTGAGTTACAGACTGGAATCTAATCAAGGGGTTTGGGGTGGTTTATAGAATAACAGATACCCGGGAGTGAGTTACAGACTGGAATCTAATCGAGGGATTCAGGGTGGTTTATATATTGAATAACAGGTACCTGGGAGTGAGTTACAGACTGGAATCTAATCGAGGCTTTCGGGGGGGTTTATATATAGAATATCAAACACCCGGGAGTGAGTTACAGACTGGAATCTAATCGAGTGTTCGGGGGTGGTTTATACATAGAATAACAGATACCCGGGAGTGAGTTACAGACTGGAATCTAATCGAGGGGTTCGGGGTTCGTTTATACATAGAATAACAGATACCCGGGAATGAGTTACAGACTGGAATCTAATCGAGGGTTCAGGGTGGTTTATATATAGAGTAACAGATACCCGGGAGTGAGTTACAGACTGGAATCTAATCGAGGGATTCAGGGTGGTTTATAGAATAACAGATACCCGGGAGTGAGTTACAGACTGGAATCTAATCGAGGGGTTCAGGGTGGTTTATATATAGAATAACAGGTACCTGGGAGTGAGTTACAGACTGGAATCTAATCGAGGGGTTCAGGGTGGTTTATCTCTAGAATAACAGGTACCTGGGAGTGAGTTACAGACTGGAATCTAATCGAGGGGTTCAGGGTGGTTTATCTCTAGAATGACAGATACCCGGGAGTGAGTTACAGACTGGAATCTAATCGAGGGATTCAGGGTGGTTTATATATAGAATAACAGATACCCGGGAGTGAGTTACAGTCTGGAATCTAATCGAGAGTTCAGGGTTGGTTTATACATAGAAAAACAGATACCCGGGAGTGAGTTACAGACTGGGATATAATCGAGAGTTCGGGGTTGGTTTATATATAGAATAACAAACACCCGGGAGTGAGTTACAGACTGGAATCTAATCGAGGTGTTAGGGGTGGTTTATATATAGAATAACAGATACCCGGGAGTGAGTTACAGACTGGAATCTAATCGAGGGGTTCAGGGTGGTTTATATATAGAATAACAGATACCCGGGAGTGAGTTCCAGACTGGAATCTAATCGAGGTGTTCAGGGTTGTTTATATATTGAATATCAAACACCCGGGAGTGAGTTACAGACTGGAATCTAATCGAGGGTTCAGGGTGGTTTATATATAGAATAACTGATACCCGGGAGTGAGTTACAGACTGGAATCTAATCGAGGGGTTCAGGGTGGTTTATATATAGAATAACAGGTACCTGGGAGTGAGTTACAGACTGGAATCTAATCGAGGGGTTCAGGGTGGTTTATCTCTAGAATAACAGATACCCGGGAGTGAGTTACAGACTGGAATCTAATCGAGGGATTCAGGGTGGTTTATATATAGAATAACAGATACCCGGGAGTGAGTTACAGACTGGAATCTAATCGAGGGGTTCGGGATGTTTTCTATATAGAATTACAGATACCCGGGAGTGAGTTACAGACTGGAATCTAATCGAGGGGTTCAGGGTGGTTTATATATCGAATAACAGACACCCGGGAGTAAGTTACAGACTGGAATCTAATCGAGGGGTTCGGGGTGGCTTATATATAGAATAACAGGTACCTGGGAGTGATTTACAGACTGGAATCGAATCAAGGGGTTCAGGTTTTTTTATATATAGAATAACAGATACCCGGGAGTGAGTTACAGACTGGAATCTAACCGAGGGGTTCAGGGTGGTTTATATATAGAATAACAGATACCCGGGAGTGAGATACTGACTGGAATCTAAATGAGAGTTCAGGGTGGTTTATATATAGAATAACAGATACCCGGGAGTGAGTTACAGACTGGAATCTAATCCAGGGGTTCGGGATGGTTTATATATAGAATAACAGATACCTGGGAGTGAGTTACAGACTGGAATCTAATTGAGTGGTTTGAGGTGGTTTATATATAGAATAACTGATACCCGGGAGTGAGTTACAGACTGGAATCTAATCGAGGGATTCAGGGTGGTTTATATATAGAATAACAGAAACCCGGGAGTGAGTTACGGACTGGAATCTAATCGAGGGGTTTGGGGTGGTTTATATATAGAATAACAGGTACCCGGGAGTGAGTTACAGACTGGAATCTAATCGAGGGGTTCAGGGTGGTTTATATATAGAATAACAGATACCCGGGAGTGAGTTACAGACTGGAATCTAATCGAGGGGTTCGGGATGGTTTATATATAGAATAACAGGTACCCAGGAGTGAGTTACAGACTGGAATCTAATCGAGGGTTTCAGGGTGGTTTATATATAGAATAACAGACACTCGGGAGTGAGTTACAGACTGGAATCTAATCAAGGGGTTCGGGGTGGTTTATAGAATAACAAATACCCGGGAGTGAGTTACAGACTGGAATCTAATCGAGGGATTCAGGGTGGTTTATATATTGAATAACAGGTACCTGGGAGTGAGTTACAGACTGGAATCTAATCGAGGCTTTCGGGGGGGTTTATGTTTAGAATATCAAACACCCGGGAGTGAGTTACAGACTGGAATCTAATCGAGTGTTCGGGGGTGGTTTATACATAGAATAACAGATACCCGGGAGTGAGTTACAGACTGGAATCTAATCGAGGGGTTCGGGGTTCCTTTATACATAGAATAACAGATACCCGGGAATGAGTGACAGACTGGAATCTAATCGAGGGATTCAGGGTGCTTGATAGAATAACAGATACCCGGGAGTGAGTTACAGACTGGAATCTAATCGAGGGGTTCAGGTGGTTTATATATAGAATAACAGATACCCGGGAGTGAGTTACAGACTGGGATCTAATCCAGAGTTCAGGGTTGGTTTATACATAGAATAACAGATACCTGGGAGTGAGTTACAGACTGGGATCTAATCGAGAGTTCAGGGTTCGTTTATACATAGAAAAACAGATACCCGGGAGTGAGTTACAGACTGGGATCTAATCGAGAGTTCGGGGTTGGTTTATATATAGAATAACAAACACCCGGGAGTGAGTTACAGACTGGAATCTAATCGAGGGGTTAGGGGTGGTTTATATACAGAAGAACAGATTCCCGGGAGTGAGTTACAGACTGGAATCGAATCGAGGAGTTCGGGATGGTTTATATATAGAATAACAGATACCCGGGAGTGAGTTCCAGACTGGAATCTAATCGAGGGGTTTGAGGTGGTTTATATATAGAATAACTGATACCCGGGAGTGAGTTACAGATTGGAATCGAATCGAGGGGTTCGGGGTGGTTTATATATAGAATAACAGATACCCGGGAGTGAGTTACAGATTGGAATTGAATCGAGGGGTTCAGGGTGGTTGATATATAGAATAACAGATACCCGGGAGTGAGTTCCAGACTGGAATCTAATCGAGGGGTTTGAGGTGGTTTATATATAGAATAACTGATACCCGGGAGTGAGTTACAGACTGGAATCTAATCGAGGGGTTCAGGGTGGTTTATATATAGAATAACAGGTACCTGGGAGTGAGTTACAGACTGGAATCTAATCGAGGGGTTCGGAGTGGTTTATATAGAGAATAACAGATACCCGGGAGTGAGTTACAGACTGGAATCTAATCGAGGGATTCAGGGTGGTTTATGTATCGAATAACAGATACCCGGGAGTGAGTTACTGACTGGAATCTAAATGAGAGTTCAGGGTGGTTTATATATAGAATAACAGATACCCGGGAGTGAATTACAGATTGGAATCTAATCGAGGGGTTCAGGGTGGTTTATATATAGAATAACAGATACCCGGGAGTGAGTTCCAGACTGGAATCTAATCGAGGTGTTAGGGGTGGTTTATATATAGAATAACAGATAGCCGGGAGTGAGTTACAGACTGGAATCGAATCGAGGGGTTCAGGGTGGTTTATATATAGAATAACAGATACCCGGGAGTGAGTTACAGACTGGAATCGAATCGAGGGATTCAGGGTGGTTTATATATAGAATAACAGATACCCGGGAGTGAGTTACAGACTGGATTCTAATCGAGAGTTCAGGGTTGGTTTATACATAGAAAAACAGATACCCGGGAGTGAGTTACAGACTGGGATATAATCGAGAGTTCGGGGTTGGTTTATATATAGAATAACAAACACCCGGGAGTGAGTTACAGACTGGAATCGAATCGAGGTGTTAGGGGTGGTTTATATATAGAATAACAGATACCCGGGAGTGAGTTACAGACTGGAATCTAATCGAGGGGTTCAGGGTGGTTTATAGATAGAATAACAGATACCCAGGAGTGAGTTCCAGACTGGAATCTAATCGAGGTGTTCAGGGTTGTTTATATATTGAATATCAAACACCCGGGAGTGAGTTACAGACTGGAATCAAATCGGGGGGTTCGGGGTTGTTTATATATAGAATAACAGATACCCGGGAGTGAGTGACAGACTGGAATCTAATCAAGGGGTTCGGGGTGGTTTATATATAGAATAACAGATACCCGGGAGTGAGTTACAGACTGGAATCTAATCGAGGGTTCAGGGTGGTTTATATATCGAATAACTGATACCCGGGAGTGAGGTACAGACTGGAATCTAATCGAGGGGTTCAGGGTGGTTTATATATAGAATAACAGGTACCTGGGAGTGAGTTACAGACTGGAATCTAATCGAGGGGTTCAGGGTGGTTTATCTCTAGAATAACAGATACCCGGGAGTGAGTTACAGACTGGAATCTAATCGAGGGATTCAGGGTGGTTTATATATAGAATAACAGATACCCGGGAGTGAGTTACAGACTGGAATCTAATCGAGGGGTTCGGGATGTTTTCTATATAGAATAACAGATACCCGGGAGTGAGTTACAGACTGGAATCTAATCGAGGGGTTCGGGGTGGTTTATATATCGAATAACAGACACCCGGGAGTGAGTTACAGACTGGAATCTAATCGAGGGGTTCGGGGTGGCTTATATATAGAATAACAGGTACCTGGGAGTGATTTACAGACTGGAATCTAATCGAGGGGTTCAGGGTTTTTTATATATAGAATAACAGATACCCGGGAGTGAGTTGCAGACTGGAATCTAATCGAGGGGTTCAGGGTGGTTTATATATAGAATAACAGATACCCGGGAGTGAGTTCCAGACTGGAATCTAATCGAGGGATTCAGGGTGGTTTATGTAGAGAATAACAGATACCCGGGAGTGAGATACTGACTGGAATCTAAATGAGAGTCCAGGGTGGTTTATATATAGAATAACAGATACCCGGGAGTGAGTTACAGACTGGAATCTAATCGAGGGGTTCGGGATGGTTTATATATAGAATTACAGATACCCGGGAGTGAGTTACAGACTGGAATCTAATTGAGGGGTTTGAGGTGGTTTATATATAGAATAATTGATACCCGGGAGTGAGTTACAGACTGGAATCTAATCGAGGGATTCAGGGTGGTTTATATCTTGAATAACAGAAACCCGGGAGTGAGTTACGGACTGGAATCTAATCGAGGGGTTTGGGGTGGTTTATATATAGAATAACAGGTACCCGGGAGTGAGTTACAGACTGGAATCTAATCGAGGGGTTCAGGGTCGTTTATATATAGAATAACAGATACCCGGGAGTGAGTTACAGACTGGAATCTAATCGAGGGGTTCGGGATGGTTTATATATAGAATAACAGGTACCCGGGAGTGAGTTACAGACTGGAATCTAATCGAGGGTTTCAGGGTGGTTTATATATGGAATAACAGACACTCGGGAGTGAGTTACAGACTGGAATCTAAATGAGAGTTCAGGGTGGTTTATATATAGAATTACAGACACCCGGGAGTGAGTTACAGACTGGAATCTAATCGATGGGTTCGGGGTAGTTTATATATAGCATAACAGATACCCGGGAGTGAGTTACAGACTGGAATCTAATCGAGAGTTCGGGGTTGGTTTATATATAGAATAACAGATACCCGGGAGTGAGTTACAGACTGGAATCTAATCGAGAGTTCGGGGTTGGTTTATAGATAGAATAACAGATACCCGGGAGTGAGTTACAGACTGGAATCTAATCGAGAGTTCGGGGTTGGTTTACATATAGAATAACAGATACCCGGGAGTGAGTTACAGACTGGAATCTAATCCAGGGGTTCGGGGTGGTTTATAGAATAACAGATACCCGGGAGTCAGTTACAGACAGGAATCTAATCGAGGGATTCAGGGTGGTTGATATATTGAATAACAGGGACCTGGGAGTGAGTTACAGACTGGAATCTAATCGAGGCTTTCGGGGGGGTTTATATATAGAATATCAAACACCCGGGAGTGAGTTACAGACTGGAATCTAATCGAGTGTTCGGGGGTGGTTTATACATAGAATAACAGATACCCGGGAGTGAGTTACAGACTGGAATCTAATCGAGGGGTTCGGGGTTCGTTTATACATAGAATAACAGATACCCGGGAATGAGTTACAGACTGGAATCTAATCGAGGGTTCAGGGTGGTTTATATATAGAGTAACAGATACCCGGGAGTGAGTTACAGACTGGATTCTAATCGAGGGATTCAGGGTGGTTTATAGAATAACTGATACCCGGGAGTGAGTTACAGACTGGAATCTAATCGAGGGGTTCAGGTGGTTTATATATAGAATAACAGATACCCGGGAGTGAGTTACAGACTGGGATCTAATCCAGAGTTCAGGGTTGGTTTATACATAGAATAACAGATACCTGGGAGTGAGTTACAGACTGGGATCTAATCGAGAGTTCAGGGTTGGTTTATACATAGAAAAACAGATACCCGGGAGTGAGTTACAGACTGGAATCTAATCGAGGAGTTCGGGATGGTTTATATATAGAATAACAGATACCCGGGAGTGAGTTCCAGACTGGAATCTAATCGAGGGGTTTGAGGTGGTTTATATATAGAATAACTGATACCCGGGAGTGAGTTACAGATTGGAATCGAATCGAGGGGTTCAGGGTGGTTTATATATAGAATAACAGATACCCGGGAGTGAGTTACAGATTGGAATTGAATCGAGGGGTTCAGGGTGGTTTATATATAGAATAACAGATACCCGGGAGTGAGTTCCAGACTGGAATCTAATCGAGGGGTTTGACGTGGTTTATATATAGAATAACTGATACCCGGGAGTGAGTTACAGACTGGAATCTAATCGAGGGGTTCAGGGTGGTTTATATATAGAATAACAGGTACCTGGGAGTGAGTTACAGACTGGAATCTCATCGAGGTGTTCAGGGTGGTTTATCTCTAGAATAACAGATACCCGGGAGTGAGTTACAGACTGGAATCTAATCGAGGGATTCAGGGTGGTTTATATATAGAATTACAGATACCCGGGAGTGAGTTACAGACTGGAATCTAATCGAGGAGTTCGGGATGGTTTATATATAGAATAACAGATACCCGGGAGTGAGTTACAGACTGGAATCTAATCGAGGGGTTCGGGGTGATTTATATATCGAATAACAGACACCCGTGAGTGAGTTACAGACTGGAATCTAATCGAGGGGTTCGGGGTGGTTTATATATAGAATAACAGGTACCTGGGAGTGAGTTACAGACTGGAATCTAATGGAGGGGTTCAGGGTGGTTTATATATAGAATAACAGATACCCGGGAGTGAGTTACAGACTGGAATCTAATCGAGGGGTTCAGGGTGGTTTATATATAGAATAACAGATACCCGGGAGTGAGTTACAGACTGGAATCTAATCGAGGGATTCAGGGTGGTTTATGTATCGAATAACAGATACCCGGGAGTGAGTTACTGACTGGAATCTAAATGAGAGTCCAGGGTGGTTTATATATAGAATAACAGAGACCCGGGAGTGAATTACAGATTGGAATCGAATCGAGGGGTTCAGGGTGGTTTATATATAGAATAACAGATACCCGGGAGTGAGTTCCAGACTGGAATCTAATCGAGGTGTTCAGGGTTGTTTATATATCGAATAACAGATACCCGGGAGTGAGTTACAGACTGGAATCTAATCGAGGGGTTCGGGGTGGTTTATATATCGAATAACAGACACCCGGGAGTGAGTTACAGACTGGAATCAAATCGAGGGGTTCGGGGTGGTTTATATATAGAATAACAGGTACCTGGGAGTGAGTTACAGACTGGAATCTAATCGAGGGGTTCAGGGTGGTTTATATATAGAATAACAGATACCCGGGAGTGAGTTACAGACTGGAATCTAATCGAGGGATTCAGGGTGGTTTATATATCGAATAACAGATACCCGGGAGTGAGTTACAGACTGGAATCTAATCGAGGGGTTCGGGATGGTTGAGTTTTAGAATAACAGACACCCGGGAGTGAGTTACAGACTGGAATCTAATCGAGGGGTTCGAGTTGGTTTATATATAGAATAACAGATACCCGGGAGTGAGTTACAGACTGGAATCTAATCGAGGGGTTCGGGGTGGTTTATATATAGAATAACAGATACACGGGAGTGAGTTACAGACTGGAATCTAATCTAGGAGTTTGTGGGTTTTATAGAAAGAATAACAGATACCCGGGAGTGAGTTACAGACTGGAATCTAATCGAGGGGTTCGGGGTGGTTTATATATAGAATACCAGATACCCGGGAGTGAGTTACAGACTGGAATCTAATCGAGGGATTCAGGTTGGTTGATATATAGAATAACAGAAACCCGGGAGTGAGTTACAGACTGGGATCTAATCGAGAGTTCGGGGTTGTTTATATATAGAATAACAGATACCCGGGCGTGAGTTACAGACTGGGATCTAATCGAGAGATCGGGGTTGGTTTATATATAGAATAACAGATACCCGGGAGTGAGTTACTGACTGGGATCTAATCGAGAGTTCGGGGTTGTTTATATATAGAATAACAGATACCCGGGAGTGAGTTACAGACTGGGATCTAATCGAGAGATCGGGGTTGGTTTATATATAGAATAACAGGTACCTGGGAGTGAGTTACAGACTGGAATCTAATCGAGGGGTTCGGGGGTGTTTAGAGATATAGAATATCAAACACCCGGGAGTGAGTTACAGACTGGAATCTAATCGAGGGTTCAGGGTGGTTTCTATATAGAGTAACAGATACCCGGGAGTGAGTTACAGACTGGAATCTAAATGAGAGTTTTGGGTGGTTTATATATAGAATAACAGATACCCGGGAGTGAGTTACAGACTGGAATCTAAATGAGAGTTCAGGGTGGTTTACATATAGAATAACAGATACCCGAGAGTGAGTTATAGGCTGGAATCTAATCGAGGTGTTCTGGGTGGTTTATATATAGAATAACAGATACCCGAGAGTGAGTTACAGACGGGAATCTAATCGTGGGGTTTGGGGGGTTTTATATATAAAATAACAGATACCCGGGAGTGAGTTACAGACTGGAATCTAATCGAGGGGTTCGGGGTGGTTTATATATCGAATAACAGATACCCCGGAGTGAGTTCCAGACTGGAATCTAATCGAGGGGTTCGGGGTGGTTTATATATAGAATAACAGATACCCGAGAGTGAGTTACAGGCTGGAATCTAATCGAGGTGTTCTGGGTGGTTTATATATCGAATAACAGATACCCGAGAGTGAGTTACAGACGGGAATCTAATCGAGGGGTTTGGGGGGTTTTATATATAAAATAACAGATACCCGGGAGTGAGTTACAGACTGGAATCTAATCGAGGGGTTCGGGGTGGTTTATGTATCGAATAGCAGATACCCGGGAGTGAGTTACAGACTGGAATCTAATCGAGGTGTTCAGGGTGGTTTATATATAGAATAACAGATACCCGGGAGTGAGTTACAGACTGGAATCTAATCGATGGGTTTCGGGGGGTTTATATATCGAATAACAGAAACCCGGGAGTGAGTTACAGACTGGAATCTAATCGAGGGGTTCAGGGTGGTTTATATACAGAATAACAGATGCCCGGGAGTGAGTTACAGACTGGAATCTAATCGAGGTGTTCAGGGTTGTTTATATATAGAATAACTGATACCCGGGAGTGAGTTACAGACTGGAATCTAATCGAGGGGTTTGAGGTGGTTTATATGTAGAATAACTGATACCCGGGAGTGAGTTACAGACTGGAATCTAATCGAGGGATTCAGGGTGGTTTATATATAGAATAACAGATACCCGGGAGTGAGTTACAGACTGGGATCTAATCGAGAGTTCGGGGTTAGTTTATATACAGAATAACAGATACCCGGGAGTGAGTTACAGACTGGAATCTAAATGAGAGTTCAGGGTGGATAATATATAGAATAACAGATACCCGGGAGTGAGTTACAGACTGGAATCTAATCGAGGGATTCAGGGTGGTTTATCGAATAACAGATACCCGGGAGTGAGTTACAGACTGGGATCTAATCGAGAGTTCGGGGTTGGTTTATAGATAGAATAACAGATACCCGGGAGTGAGTTCCAGACTGGAATCTAATCGAGGGATTCAGGGTGGTTTATATATAGACTAACAGGTACCTGGGATTGAGTTACAGACTGGAATCTAATCGAGGGATTCAGGGTGGTTTATATATAGAATAACAGATACCCGAGAGTGAGCTACAGACGGTAATCGAATAGAGGGGTTTGGGGGGTTTTATATATAAAATAGCAGACACCCAGGAGTGAGTTAAAGACTGGAATCTAATCGAGGGGTTCGGGGTGGTTTATATATCGAATAACAGATACCCAGGAGTGAGTTACACACTGGGATCTAATCCAGAGTTCGGGGTTGGTTTATACATAGAATAACAGATACCTGGGAGTGAGTGACAGACTGGGATCTAATCGAGAGTTCCGGGTTGGTTTATACATAGAAAAACAGATACCCGGGAGTGAGTTACAGACTGGGATCGAATCGAGAGTTCGGGGTTGGTTCATATATAGAATAATAGACACCCGGGAGTGAGTTCCAGACTGGAATATAATCGAGGGGTTAGGGGTGGTTAATATATAGAATAACAGATACCCGGGAGTGAGTTACAGACTGGAATCTAATCGAGGGATTCAGGTTGGTTTATATATAGAATAACAGGTACCTGGGAGTGAGTTACAGACTGGAATCTCATCGAGGGGTTCGGCGGTGTTTATATATAGAATATCAAACACCCGGGAGTGAGTTACAGACTGGAATCTAAATGAGAGTTCAGGGTGGTTTATATATAGAATAACAGATACCCGGGAGTGAGTTACAGACTGGAAACTAATCGAGGGGTTCGGGGTGGTTTATATATAGAATAACAGATACCCGGGAGTGAGTTACAGACTGGAATCTAATCGAGGGGTTCGGGGTGGTTTATATATAGAATAACAGATACCCGGGAGTGAGTTGCAGACTGGAATCTAATCGAGGGGTTCGGGGTGGTTTATATATAGAATAACAGATACCCGGGAGTGAGTTACAGGCTGGAATCTAATCGAGGTGTTCTGGGTGGTTTATATATAGAATAACAGATACCCGAGTGTGAGTTACAGACGGGAATCGAATCGAGGGGTTTCGGGGGTTTTATATATAAAATAACAGATACCCGGGAGTGGGTTACAGACTGGAATCTAATCGAAGTGTTCGGGGTGGTTTATATATAGAATAACAGATACCCGGGAGTGAGTTACAGACTGGAATCTAATCGAGGGGTTCAGGGTGGTTTATATATAGAATAACAGATACCCGGGAGTGAGTTACAGACTGGAATCTAATCGAGGGGTTCGGGGTGGTTTATATATAGAATAACAGATACCCGGGAGTGTGTTACAGACTGGAATCAAATCGAGGGGTTCGGGGTGGTTTATATATAGAATAACAGATACCCGGGAGTGAGTTACAGACTGGAATCTAAATGAGAGTTCAGGGTGGTTTATATATAGAATAACAGATACCCGGGAGTGAGTTACAGACTGGGATCTAATCCAGAGTTCGGGGTTGGTTTATACATAGAATAACAGATACCTGGGAGTGAGTTACAGACTCGGATCTAATCGAGAGTTCAGGGTTGGTTTATACATAGAATAACAGGTACCTGGGAGTGAGTTACAGACTGGAATCTAATCGAGGGGTTCGGGGGTGTTCAAATATAGAATATCAAACACCCGGGAGTGAGTTACAGACTGGAATCGAATCGAGGGGTTCGGGATGGTTTATATGTAGAGTAACAGATACCCGGGAGTAAGTTACAGACTGGAATCTAAATGAGAGTTCAGGGTGGTTTATATATAGAACAACAGATACCCGGGAGTGAGTTACAGACTGGAATCTAAATGAGAGTTCAGGGTGGTTTATATATAGAATAACAGATACCCGAGAGTGAGTTACAGACTGGAATCTAATCGAGGGGTTCAGGGTGGTTTATATATAAAATAACAGATACCCGAGAGTGAGTTACAGACGGGAATCTAATCGAGGGGTTTGGGGGGTTTTATATATAAAATAACAGATACCCGGGAGTGAGTTACAGACTGGAATCTAATCGAGGGTTTCGGGGTGGTTTATATATCGACTAACAGATACCCCGGAGTGAGTTTCAGACTGGAATCTAATCGAGGTGTTCAGGGTGGTTTATATATAGAATAACAGATACCCGGCAGTGAGTTACAGACTGGAATCTAATCGATGGGTTTGGGGGGGTTTATATATAGAATAACAGAAACCCGGGTGTGAGTTACAGACTGGAATCTAATCGAGGGGTTCAGGGTGGTTTATATATAGAATAACAGATACCCTGGAGTGAGTTCCAGACTGGAATCTAATCGAGGTGTTCAGGGTTGTTTATATCTAGTATAACAGATAGCCGAGAGTGAGTTACAGACTGGAATCTAAATGCGAGTTCAGGGTGGTTTATATATCGAATAACAGACACTCGGGAGTGAGTTACAGACTGGAATCTAAATGAGAGTTCAGGGTGGTTTATATATAGAATAACAGACACCCGGGAGTGAGTTACAGACTGGAATCTAAATGAGAGTTCAGGGTGGTTTATATATTGAATAGCAGATACCCGGGAGTGAGTTACAGACTGGAATCTAAATGAGAGTTCAGGGTGGTTTATATATAGAATAACAGATACCCGGGAGTGAGTTACAGACTGGGATCTTATCGAGAGTTCGGGGTTGGTTTATGTATAGAATAACAGATACCCGGGAGTGAGTTACAGACTGGAATCTAAATGAGAGTTCAGGGTGGTTTATATATAGAATAACAGATACCCGGGAGTGAGTTACAGACTGGAATCTAATCGAGAGTTCAGGGTGGTTTATATATAGAATAACAGACACCCGGGAGTGAGTTACAGACTGGAATCTAATCTAGGGTTTCAGGGTGGTTTATATATAGAATAACAGATACCCGGGAGTGAGTTACAGACTGGAATCTAAATGAGAGTTCGGGGTTGGTTTATATATAGAATAACGGATACCCGGGAGTGAGTTACAGACTGGAACCTAATCGAGGGGTTCAGGGTGGTTTATATAGAGAGTAACAGACACCCGGGAGTGAGTTACAGACTGGAATCTAATCGAGGGGTTCGGGGTGGTTTATATAGAGAGTAACAGATACCTGGGAGTGAGTTACAGACTGGAATCTAATCGAGGGGTTCGGGGTGGTTTATATACAGAATAACAGATACCCGGAGTGAGTTACAGACTGGAATCTAATCGAGGGGTTCGGGGTGGTTTATATATATAGAATAACAGATACCCGAGAGTGAGTTACAGACTGAAATCTAAATGAGAGTTCAGGGTGGTTTACATATAGAAGAACAGATACCCGGGAGTGAGTTACAGACTGGAATCTAAATGAGAGTTCAGGGTGGATAATATATAGAATAACAGATACCCGGGAGTGAGTTACAGACTGGAATCTAATCGAGGGATTCAGGGTGGTTTATCGAATAACAGATACCCGGGAGTGAGTTACAGACTGGGATCTAATCGAGAGTTCGGGGTTGGTTTATAGATAGAATAACAGATACCCGGGAGTGAGTTCCAGACTGGAATCTAATCGAGGGATTCAGGGTGGTTTATATATAGACTAACAGGTACCTGGGATTGAGTTACAGACTGGAATCTAATCGAGGGATTCAGGGTGGTTTATATATAGAATAACAGATACCCGAGAGTGAGCTACAGACGGTAATCGAATAGAGGGGTTTGGGGGGTTTTATATATAAAATAGCAGACACCCAGGAGTGAGTTAAAGACTGGAATCTAATCGAGGGGTTCGGGGTGGTTTATATATCGAATAACAGATACCCAGGAGTGAGTTACACACTGGGATCTAATCCAGAGTTCGGGGTTGGTTTATACATAGAATAACAGATACCTGGGAGTGAGTGACAGACTGGGATCTAATCGAGAGTTCCGGGTTGGTTTATACATAGAAAAACAGATACCCGGGAGTGAGTTACAGACTGGGATCGAATCGAGAGTTCGGGGTTGGTTCATATATAGAATAACAGACACCCGGGAGTGAGTTCCAGACTGGAATATAATCGAGGGGTTAGGGGTGGTTAATATATAGAATAACAGATACCCGGGAGTGAGTTACAGACTGGAATCTAATCGAGGGATTCAGGTTGGTTTATATATAGAATAACAGGTACCTGGGAGTGAGTTACAGACTGGAATCTCATCGAGGGGTTCGGCGGTGTTTATATATAGAATATCAAACACCCGGGAGTGAGTTACAGACTGGAATCTAAATGAGAGTTCAGGGTGGTTTATATATAGAATAACAGATACCCGGGAGTGAGTTACAGACTGGAAACTAATCGAGGGGTTCGGGGTGGTTTATATATAGAATAACAGATACCCGGGAGTGAGTTACAGACTGGAATCTAATCGAGGGGTTCGGGGTGGTTTATATATAGAATAACAGATACCCGGGAGTGAGTTGCAGACTGGAATCTAATCGAGGGGTTCGGGGTGGTTTATATATAGAATAACAGATACCCGGGAGTGAGTTACAGGCTGGAATCTAATCGAGGTGTTCTGGGTGGTTTATATATAGAATAACAGATACCCGAGTGTGAGTTACAGACGGGAATCGAATCGAGGGGTTTGGGGGGTTTTATATATAAAATAACAGATACCCGGGAGTGGGTTACAGACTGGAATCTAATCGAAGTGTTCGGGGTGGTTTATATATAGAATAACAGATACCCGGGAGTGAGTTACAGACTGGAATCTAATCGAGGGGTTCAGGGTGGTTTATATATAGAATAACAGATACCCGGGAGTGAGTTACAGACTGGAATCTAATCGAGGGGTTCGGGGTGGTTTATATATAGAATAACAGATACCCGGGAGTGTGTTACAGACTGGAATCAAATCGAGGGGTTCGGGGTGGTTTATATATAGAATAACAGATACCCGGGAGTGAGTTACAGACTGGAATCTAAATGAGAGTTCAGGGTGGTTTATATATAGAATAACAGATACCCGGGAGTGAGTTACAGACTGGGATCTAATCCAGAGTTCGGGGTTGGTTTATACATAGAATAACAGATACCTGGGAGTGAGTTACAGACTCGGATCTAATCGAGAGTTCAGGGTTGGTTTATACATAGAATAACAGGTACCTGGGAGTGAGTTACAGACTGGAATCTAATCGAGGGGTTCGGGGGTGTTCAAATATAGAATATCAAACACCCGGGAGTGAGTTACAGACTGGAATCGAATCGAGGGGTTCGGGATGGTTTATATGTAGAGTAACAGATACCCGGGAGTAAGTTACAGACTGGAATCTAAATGAGAGTTCAGGGTGGTTTATATATAGAACAACAGATACCCGGGAGTGAGTTACAGACTGGAATCTAAATGAGAGTTCAGGGTGGTTTATATATAGAATAACAGATACCCGAGAGTGAGTTACAGACTGGAATCTAATCGAGGGGTTCAGGGTGGTTTATATATAAAATAACAGATACCCGAGAGTGAGTTACAGACGGGAATCTAATCGAGGGGTTTGGGGGGTTTTATATATAAAATAACAGATACCCGGGAGTGAGTTACAGACTGGAATCTAATCGAGGGTTTCGGGGTGGTTTATATATCGACTAACAGATACCCCGGAGTGAGTTTCAGACTGGAATCTAATCGAGGTGTTCAGGGTGGTTTATATATAGAATAACAGATACCCGGCAGTGAGTTACAGACTGGAATCTAATCGATGGGTTTGGGGGGGTTTATATATAGAATAACAGAAACCCGGGTGTGAGTTACAGACTGGAATCTAATCGAGGGGTTCAGGGTGGTTTATATATAGAATAACAGATACCCTGGAGTGAGTTCCAGACTGGAATCTAATCGAGGTGTTCAGGGTTGTTTATATCTAGTATAACAGATAGCCGAGAGTGAGTTACAGACTGGAATCTAAATGCGAGTTCAGGGTGGTTTATATATCGAATAACAGACACTCGGGAGTGAGTTACAGACTGGAATCTAAATGAGAGTTCAGGGTGGTTTATATATAGAATAACAGACACCCGGGAGTGAGTTACAGACTGGAATCTAAATGAGAGTTCAGGGTGGTTTATATATTGAATAGCAGATACCCGGGAGTGAGTTACAGACTGGAATCTAAATGAGAGTTCAGGGTGGTTTATATATAGAATAACAGATACCCGGGAGTGAGTTACAGACTGGGATCTTATCGAGAGTTCGGGGTTGGTTTATGTATAGAATAACAGATACCCGGGAGTGAGTTACAGACTGGAATCTAAATGAGAGTTCAGGGTGGTTTATATATAGAATAACAGATACCCGGGAGTGAGTTACAGACTGGAATCTAATCGAGAGTTCAGGGTGGTTTATATATAGAATAACAGACACCCGGGAGTGAGTTACAGACTGGAATCTAATCTAGGGTTTCAGGGTGGTTTATATATAGAATAACAGATACCCGGGAGTGAGTTACAGACTGGAATCTAAATGAGAGTTCGGGGTTGGTTTATATATAGAATAACGGATACCCGGGAGTGAGTTACAGACTGGAACCTAATCGAGGGGTTCAGGGTGGTTTATATAGAGAGTAACAGACACCCGGGAGTGAGTTACAGACTGGAATCTAATCGAGGGGTTCGGGGTGGTTTATATAGAGAGTAACAGATACCTGGGAGTGAGTTACAGACTGGAATCTAATCGAGGGGTTCGGGGTGGTTTATATACAGAATAACAGATACCCGGAGTGAGTTACAGACTGGAATCTAATCGAGGGGTTCGGGGTGGTTTATATATATAGAATAACAGATACCCGAGAGTGAGTTACAGACTGAAATCTAAATGAGAGTTCAGGGTGGTTTACATATAGAAGAACAGATACCCGGGAGTGAGTTACAGACTGGAATCTAAATGAGAGTTCAGGGTGGTTTATATATAGAATAACAGATACCCGGGAGTGAGTTACAGACTGGAATCTAAATGAGAGTTCAGGGTGGTTTATATATAGAATAACAGATACCCGGGAGTGAGTTTCAGACTGGAATCTAATCGAGGGGTTCGGGGTGGTTTAAGTATAGAATAATAGATACCCGGGAGTGAGTTACAGACTGGAATCTAAATGCGAGTTCAGGGTGGTTTATATATCGAATAACAGATACCCGGGAGTGAGTTACAGACTGGAATCTAATCGAGGGGTTCGGAGTGGTTTATATATAGAATAACAGATACCCGGGAGTGAGTTACAGACTGGAATCTAATTGAGGGATTCAGGGTGGTTTATATATAGAATAACAGATACCCAGGAATGAGTTACAGACTGGGATCTAATCGAGAGTTCGGGGTTGGTTTATATATAGAATAACAAATACCCGGGAGTGAGTTACAGACTGGAATCTAATCGAGAGATCGGGGTTGGTTTATATATAGAATAACAGATACCCGGGAGTGAGTTACAGACTGGAATCTAAATGAGAGTTCAGGGTGGTTTATATATAGAATAACAGATACCCGGGAGTGAGTTACAGACTGGGATCTAATCGAGAGTTCGGGGTTAGTTTATATATAGAATAACAGATACCCGGGAGTGAGTTACAGACTGGAATCTAAATGAGAGTTCAGGGTGGATAATATATAGAATAACAGATACCCGGGAGTGAGTTACAGACTGGAATCTAATCGAGGGATTCAGGGTGGTTTATCGAATAACACATACCCGGGACTGAGTTACAGACTGGGATCTAATCGAGAGTTCGGGGTTGGTTTATAGATAGAATAACAGATACCCGGGAGTGAGTTCCAGACTGGAATCTAATCGAGGGATTCAGGGTGGTTTATAGAGAGACTAACAGGTACCTGGGATTGAGTTCCAGACTGGAATCTAATTGAGGGTTTCGGGGGGGTTTATATATAGAATATCAAAGACCCGGGTGTGAGTTACAGACTGGAATCTAATCGAGGGGTTCGGGATGGTTTCTATATAGAATAACAGGTACCCGGGAGTGAGTTACAGACTGGAATCTAATCGAGAGTTCGGGGTTGGTTTATATGTAGAATAACAGACACCCGGGAGTGAGTTCCAGACTGGAATCTAATCGAGGGGTTCAGGGTGGTTTATATATAGAATAACAGATACCCGGGAGTGAGTTACAGACTGGAATCTAATCGAGGGATTCAGGTTGGTTTATATATAGAATAACAGATGCCCGGGAGTGAGTTACAGACTGGAATCTAAATGAGAGTTCAGGGTGGTTTATATATAGAATAACAGATACCCGAGAGTGAGTTACAGGCTGGAATCTAATCGAGGTGTTCTGGGTGGTTTATATATAGAATAACAGATACCCGAGAGTGAGTTAGAGACGGGAATCTAATAGAGGGGTTTGGGGGGTTTTATATATAAAATAACAGACACCCAGGAGTGAGTTAAAGACTGGAATCTAATCGAGGGGTTCGGGGTGGTTTATATATCGAATAACAGATACCCGAGAGTGAG
This sequence comes from Mustelus asterias, assembly GCF_964213995.1. NCBI lineage: Eukaryota > Metazoa > Chordata > Chondrichthyes > Carcharhiniformes > Triakidae > Mustelus > Mustelus asterias. The sequence continues at coordinate 150,930 of NW_027595346.1, forward strand.
TTCCACACTGGGATCTAATCCAGAGTTCGGGGTTGGTTTATACATAGAATAACAGATACCTGGGAGTGAGTGACAGACTGGGATCTAATCGAGAGTTCCGGGTTGGTTTATACATAGAAAAACAGATACCCGGGAGTGAGTTACAGACTGGGATCGAATCGAGAGTTCGGGGTTGGTTTATAGATAGAATAACAGACACCCGGGAGTGAGTTACAGACTGGAATATAATCGAGGGGTTAGGGGTGGTTTATATATAGAATAACAGATACCCGGGAGTGAGTTACAGACTGGAATCTGATCGAGGGGTTCGGGGTGGTTTATATATAGAATAACAGATACCCGAGAGTGAGTTACAGACGGGAATCGAATCGAGGGGTTTGGGGGGTTTTATATATAAAATAACAGATGCCCGGCAGTGAGTTACAGACTGGAATCTAATCGAGGGGTTCGGGGTGGTTTATATTTCGAATAACAGATACCCGGGAGTGAGTTACAGACTGGAATCTCATCGAAGTGTTCGGGGTGGTTTATATATAGAATAACAGATACCCGGGAGTGAGTTACAGACTGGAATCTAATCGAGGGGTTCAGGGTGGTTTATATATAGAATAACAGATACCCGGGAGTGAGTTACAGACTGGAATCTAATCGAGGGGTTCGGGGTGGTTTATATATAGAATAACAGATACCCGGGAGTGAGTTACAGACTGGAATCAAATTGAGGGGTTCGGGGTGGTTTATATATAGAATAACAGATACCCGGGAGTGAGTTGCAGACTGGAATCTAAAAGAGAGTTCAGGGTGGTTTATATATCGAATAACAGATACCCGGGAGTGAGTTACAGACTGGGATCGAATCCAGAGATCGGGGTTGGTTTATACATAGAATAACAGATACCTGGGAGTGAGTTACAGACTGGGATCTAATCGAGAGTTCAGGGTTGGTTTATACATAGAATAACAGGTACCTGGGAGTGAGTTACAGACTGGAATCTAATTGAGGGGTTCGGGGGTGTTTATATATAGAATATCAAACACCCGGGAGTGAGTTACAGACTGGAATCGAATGGAGGGGTTCGGGATGGTTTATATATAGAGTAACAGATACCCGGGAGTCAGTTACAGACTGGAATCTAAATGAGAGTTCAGGGTGGTTTATATATAGAACAACAGATACCCGGGAGTGAGTTACAGACTGGAATCTAAATGAGAGTTCAGGGTGGTTTATATATAGAATAACAGATACCCGAGAGTGAGTTACAGACTGGAATCTAATCGAGGGGTTCAGGGTGGTTTATATATAGACTAACAGGTACCTGGGATTGAGTTACAGACTGGAATCTAATTGAGGGTTTCGGGGGGGTTTATATAGAGAATATCAAAGACCCGGGTGTGAGTTACAGACTGGAATCTAATCGAGGGGTTCGGGATGGTTTATATATAGAATAACAGGTACCCGGGAGTGAGTTACAGACTGGAATCTAATCGAGAGTTCGGGGTTGGTTGATATGTAGAATAACAGACACCCGGGAGTGAGTTACAGACTGGAATCTAATCGAGGGGTTCAGGGTGGTTTATATATAGAATAACAGATACCCGGGAGTGAGTTACAGACTGGAATCTAATCGAGGGATTCAGGTTGGTTTATATATAGAATAACAGACACCCAGGAGTGAGTTAAAGACTGGAATCTAATCGAGGGGTTCGGGGTGGTTTATATATCGAATAACAGATACCCGGGAGTGAGTTACACACTGGGATCTAATCCAGAGTTCGGGGTTGGTTTATACATAGAATAACAGATACCTGGGAGTGAGTGACAGACTGGGATCGAATCGAGAGTTCCGGGTTGGTTTATACATAGAAAAACAGATACCCGGGAGTGAGTTACAGACTGGGATCGAATTGAGAGTTCGGGGTTGGTTTATATATAGAATAACAGACACCCGGGAGTGAGTTACAGACTGGAATATAATCGAGGGGTTAGGGGTGGTTTATATACAGAATAACAGATACCCGGGAGTGAGTTACAGACTGGAATCTAATCGAGGGATTCAGGTTGGTTTATATATAGAATAACAGGTACCTGGGAGTGAGTTACAGACTGGAATCTAATCGAGGTGTTCGGCGGTGTTTATATATAGAATATCAAACACCCGGGAGTGAGTTACAGACTGGAATCTAAATGAGAGTTCAGGGTGGTTTATATATAGAATAACAGATACCCGGGAGTGAGTTACAGACTGGAAACTAATCGAGGGGTTCGGGGTGGTTTATATATAGAATAACAGATACCCGGGAGTGAGTTACAGACTGGAATCTAATCGAGGGGTTCGGGGTGGTTTATATATCGAATAACAGATACCCGGGAGTGAGTTGCAGACTGCAATCTAATCGAGGGGTTCGGGGTGGTTTATATATAGCATAACAGATACCCGGGAGTGAGTTACAGGCTGGAATCTAATAGAAGTGTTCGGGGTGGTTTATATATAGAATAACAGATACCCGAGAGTGAGTTACAGACGGGAATCTAATCGAGGGGTTTGGGGGGTTTTATATATAAAATAACAGATACCCGGGAGTGAGTTACAGACTGGAATCTAATCGAGGGGTTCGGGGTGGTTTATATATAGAATAACAGATACCCGGGAGTGAGTTACAGACTGGAATCTAATCGAAGAGTTCGGGGTGGTTTATATGTAGAATAACAGATACCCGGGAGTGAGTTACAGACTGGAATCTAATCGAGGGGTTCAGGGTGGTTTATATATAGAATAACAGATACCCGGGAGTGAGTTACAGACTGGAATCTAATCGAGGGGTTCGGGGTGGTTTATATATAGAATAACAGATACCCGGGAGTGAGTTACAGACTGGAATCAAATCGAGGGGTTCGGGGTGGTTTATATATAGAATAACAGATACCCGGGAGTGAGTTACAGACTGGAATCTAAATGAGAGTTCAGGGTGGTTTATATATCGAATAACAGATACCCGGGAGTGAGTTACAGACTGGGATCGAATCCAGAGTTCGGGGTTGGTTTATACATAGAATAACAGATACCTGGGAGTGAGTTACAGACTGGGATCTAATCGAGAGTTCAGGGTTGGTTTATACATAGAATAACAGGTACCTGGGAGTGAGTTGCAGACTGGAATCTAATCGAGGGGTTCGGGGGTGTTTATATATAGAATATCAAACACCCGGGAGTGAGTTACAGACTGGAATCGAATCGAGGGGTTCGGGATGGTTTATATATAGAGTAACAGATACCCGGGAGTAAGTTACAGACTGGAATCTAAATGAGAGTTCAGGGTGGTTTATATATAGAACAACAGATACCCGGGAGTGAGTTACAGACTGGAATCTAAATGAGAGTTCAGGGTGGTTTATATATAGAATAACAGATACCCGAGAGTGAGTTACAGACTGGAATCTAATCGAGGGGTTCAGGGTGGTTTATATATAAAATAACAGATACCCGATAGTGAGTTACAGACGGGAATCTAATCGAGGGGTTTGGGGGGTTTTATATATAAAATAACAGATACCCGGGAGTGAGTTACAGACTGGAATCTAATCGAGGGTTTCGGGGTGGTTTATATATCGACTAACAGATACCCCGGAGTGAGTTACAGACTGGAATCTAATCGAGGTGTTCAGGGTGGTTTATATATAGAATAACAGATACCCGGCAGTGAGTTACAGACTGGAATCTAATCGATGGGTTTGGGGGGGTTTATATATAGAATAACAGAAACCCGGGTGTGAGTTACAGACTGGAATCTAATCGAGGGGTTCACGGTGGTTTATATATAGAATAACAGATACCCGGGAGTGAGTTACAGACTGGAATCTAATCGAGGAGTTCGGGGTGGTTTATATACAAAATAACAGACACCCGGGAGTGAGTTACAGACTGGAATCTAATCGAGGGGTTCGGGGTGGTTTATATACAGAATAACAGATACCCGGGAGTGAGTTACAGACTGGAATCTAATCGCGGGGTTCGGGGTGGTTTATATATAGAATAACAGATACCCGGCAGTGAGTTACAGACTGGAATCTAATCGATGGGTTTGGGGGGGTTTATATATAGAATAACAGATACCCTGGAGTGAGTTCCAGACTGGAATCGAATCGAGGTGTTCAGGGTTGTTTATATATAGTATAACAGATACCCGAGAGTGAGTTACAGACTGGAATCTAATCGAGGGGTTTGAGGTGGTTTATATATAGAATAACAGATACCCGGGAGTGAGTTACAGACTGGAATCTAATCGAGGGGTTTGAGGTGGTTTATATATAGAATAACTGATACCCGGGAGTGAGTTACAGACTGGAATCTAATCGAGGGATTCAGGGTGGTTTATATATAGAATAACAGAAACCCGGGAGTGAGTTACGGACTGGAATCTAATCGAGGGGTTTGGGGTGGTTTATGTATAGAATAACAGGTACCCGGGAGTGAGTTACAGACTGGAATCTAATCGAGGGTTTCAGGGTGGTTTATATATAGAATAACAGACACTCGGGAGTGAGTTACAGACTGGAATCTAAATGAGAGTTCAGGGTGGTTTATATATAGAATAACAGACACCCGGGAGTGAGTTACAGACTGGAATCTAAATGAGAGTTCAGGGTGGTTTATATATAGAATAGCAGATACCCGGGAGTGAGTTACAGACTGGAATCTAAATGAGAGTTCAGGGTGGTTTATATATAGAATAACAGATACCCGGGAGTGAGTTACAGACTGGGATCTAATCGAGAGTTCGGGGTTGGTTTATGTATAGAATAACAGATACCCGGGAGTGAGTTACTGACTGGAATCTAAATGAGAGTTCAGGGTGGTTTATATATAGAATAACAGATACCCGGGAGTGAGTTACAGACTGGGATCTAATCGAGAGTTCGGGGTTGGTTTACGTATAGAATAACAGATACCCGGGAGTGAGTTACAGACTGGAATCTAATCGAGAGATCGGGGTTGGTTTATATATAGAATAACAGATACCCGGGAGTGAGTTACAGACTGGAATCTAAATGAGAGTTCAGGGTGGTTTATATATAGAATAACAGATACCCGGGAGTGAGTTACAGACTGGGATCTCATCGAGAGTTCGGGGTTAGTTTATATACAGAATAACAGATACCCGGGAGTGAGTTACAGACTGGAATCTAAATGAGAGTTCAGGGTGGTTTATATATAGAATAACAGATACCCGGGAGTGAGTTACAGACTGGAATCTAATCGAGCGATTCAGGGTGGTTTATCGAATAACAGATACCCGGGAGTGAGTTACAGACTGGGATCTAATCGATAGTTCGGGGTTGGTTTATAGATAGAATAACAGATACCCGGGAGTGAGTTACAGACTGGAATCTAATCGAGGGTTTCGGGGGGGTTTATATATAGAATATCAAAGACCCGGGTGTGAGTTACAGACTGGAATCTAATCGAGGGGTTCGGGATGGTTTATATATAGAATAACAGGTACCCGGGAGTGAGTTACAGACTGGAATCTAATCGAGTGTTCGGGGTTGGTTTATATGTAGAATAACAGACACCCGGGAGTGAGTTACAGACTGGAATCTAATCGAGGGGTTCAGGGTGGTTTATATATAGAATAACAGATACCCGGGAGTGAGTTACAGACTGGAATCTAATCGAGGGATTCAGGTTGGTTTATATATAGAATAACAGATGCCCGGGAGTGAGTTACAGACTGGAATCTAAATGAGAGTTCAGGGTGGTTTATATATAGAATAACAGATACCCGAGAGTGAGTTACAGGCTGGAATCTAATCGAGGTGTTCTGGGTGGTTTATATATAGAATAACAGATACCCGAGAGTGAGTTCCAGACGGGAATCTAATAGAGGGGTTTGGGGGGTTTTATATATAAAATAACAGACACCCAGGAGTGAGTTAAAGACTGGAATCTAATCGAGGGGTTCGGGGTGGTTTATATATCGAATAACAGATACCCGGGAGTGAGTTACACACTGGGATCTCATCCAGAGTTCGGGGTTGGTTTATACATAGAAGAACAGATACCTGGGAGTGAGTTACAGACTGGGATCTAATCGAGAGTTCCGGGTTGGTTTATACATAGAAAAACAGATACCCGGGAGTGAGTTACAGACTGGGATCGAATCGAGAGTTCGGGGTTGGTTTCTATATAGAATAACAGACACCCGGGAGTGAGTTACAGACTGGAATCTAATCGAGGTGTTAGGGGTGGTTTATATATAGAATAACAGATACCCGGGAGTGAGTTACAGACTGGAATCTAATCGAGGGATTCAGGTTGGTTTATATATAGAATAACAGGTACCTGGGAGTGAGTTACAGACTGGAATCTAATCGAGGGGTTCAGGGTGGTTTATATATAAAATAACAGATACCCGAGAGTGAGTTACAGACGGGAATCTAATCGAGGGGTTTGGGGGGTTTTATATATAAAATAACAGATACCCGGGAGTGAGTTACAGACTGGAATCTAATCGAGGGTTTCGGGGTGGTTTATATATCGACTAACAGATACCCCGGTGTGAGTTACAGACTGGAATCTAATCGAGGTGTTCAGGGTGGTTTATATATAGAATAACAGATACCCGGCAGTGAGTTACAGACTGGAATCTAATCGATGGGTTTGGGGGGGTTTATATATAGAATAACAGAAACCCGGGTGTGAGTTACAGACTGGAATCTAATCGAGGGGTTCACGGTGGTTTATATATAGAATAACAGATACCCTGGAGTGAGTTCCAGACTGGAATCTAATCGAGGTGTTCAGGGTTGTTTATATATAGTATAACAGATACCCGAGAGTGAGTTACAGACTGGAATCTAATCGAGGGGTTTGAGGTGGTTTATATATAGAATAACAGATACCCGGGAGTGTGTTACAGACTGGAATCTAATCGAGGGGTTTGAGGTGGTTTATATATAGAATAACTGATACCCGGGAGTGAGTTACAGACTGGAATCTAATCGAGGGATTCAGGGTGGTTTATATGTAGAATAACAGAAACCCGGGAGTGAGTTACGGACTGGAATCTCATCGAGGGGTTTGGGGTGGTTTATATATAGAATAACAGGTACCCGGGAGTGAGTTACAGACTGGAATCTAATCGAGGGTTTCAGGGTGGTTTATATATAGAATAACAGATACCCGGGAGTGAGTTACAGACTGGAATCTAAATGAGAGTTCAGGGTGGTTTATATATAGAATAGCAGATACCCGGGAGTGAGTTACAGACTGGAATCTAAATGAGAGTTCAGGGTGGTTTATATATAGAATAACAGATACCCGGGAGTGAGTTACAGACTGGGATCTAATCGAGAGTTCGGGGTTGGTTTATGTATAGAATAACAGATACCCGGGAGTGAGCTACTGACTGGAATCTAAATGAGAGTTCAGGGTGGTTTATATATAGAATAACAGATACCCGGGAGTGAGTTACAGACTGGGATCTAATCGAGAGTTCGGGGTTGGTTTATGTATAGAATAACAGATACCCGGGAGTGAGTTACAGACTGGAATCTAATCGAGAGATAGGGGTTGGTTTATATATAGAATAACAGATACCCGGGAGTGAGTTACAGACTGGAATCTAAATGAGAGTTCAGGGTGGTTTATATATAGAATAACAGACACCCGGGAGTGAGTTACAGACTGGGATCGAATCGAGAGTTCGGGGTTAGTTTATATACAGAATAACAGATACCTGGGAGTGAGTTACAGACTGGAATCTAAATGAGAGTTCAGGGTGGTTTATATATAGAATAACAGATACCCGGGAGTGAGTTACAGACTGGAATCTAAATGAGAGTTCAGGGTGGATAATATATAGAATAACAGATACCCGGGAGTGAGTTACAGACTGGAATCTAATCGAGGGATTCAGGGTGGTTTATCGAATAACAGATACCCGGGAGTGAGTTACAGACTGGGATCTAATCGAGAGTTCGGGGTTGGTTTATAGATAGAATAACAGATACCCGGGAGTGAGTTACAGACTGGAATCTCATCGAGGGATTCAGGGTGGTTTATATATAGACTAACAGGTACCTGGGATTGAGTTACAGACTGGAATCTAATCGAGTGTTCGGGGTTGGTTTATATGTAGAATAACAGACACCCGGGAGTGAGTTACAGACTGGAATCTAATCGAGGGGTTCAGGGTGGTTTATAGATAGAATAACAGATACCCGGGAGTGAGTTACAGACTGGAATCTAATCGAGGGATTCAGGTTGGTTTATATATAGAATAACAGATGCCCGGGAGTGAGTTACAGACTGGAATCTAAATGAGAGTTCAGGGTGGTTTATATGTAGAATAACAGATACCCGAGAGTGAGTTACAGGCTGGAATCGAATCGAGGTGTTCTGGGTGGTTTATATATAGAATAACAGATACCCGAGAGTGAGTTACAGACGGGAATCTAATAGAGGGGTTTGGGGGGTTTTATATCTAAAATAACAGACACCCAGGAGTGAGTTAAAGACTGGAATCTAATCGAGGGGTTCGGGGTGGTTTATATATCGAATAACAGATACCCGGGAGTGAGTTACACACTGGGATCTAATCCAGAGTTCGGGGTTGGTTTATACATAGAATAACAGATACCTGGGAGTGAGTGACAGACTGGGATCTAATCGAGAGTTCCGGGTTGGTTTATACATAGAAAAACAGATACCCGGGAGTGAGTTACAGACTGGGATCTAAATGAGAGTTCAGGGTGGTTTATACATAGAATAACAGATACCCGGGAGTGAGTTACAGACTGGAATTTAATCGAGGGGTTCGGGGTGGTTTATATATAGAATAACAGATACCCGGGAGTGAGTTGCAGACTGGAATCTAATCGAGGGGTTCGGGGTGGTTTATATATAGAATAACAGATACCCGGGAGTGAGTTACAGGCTGGAATCTAATCGAGGTGTTCTGGGTGGTTTATATATAGAATAACAGATACCCGAGAGTGAGTTACAGACGGGAATCTAATCGAGGGGTTTGGGGGGTTTTATATATAAAATAACAGATACCCGGGAGTGAGTTTCAGACTGGAATCTAATCGAGGGGTTCGGGGTGGTTTATATATAGAATAACAGATACCCGGGAGTGAGTTACAGACTGGAATCTAATCGAAGTGTTCGGGGTGGTTTATATATAGAATAACAGATACCCGGGAGTGAGTTACAGACTGGAATCTAATCGAGGGGTTCAGGGTGGTTTATATATAGAATAACAGATACCCGGGAGTGAGTTACAGACTGGAATCTAAATGAGAGTTCAGGGTGGTTTATATATCGAATAACAGATACCCGGGAGTGAGTTACAGACTGGAATCTAATCGAGGGATTCAGGGTGGTTTATAGATAGAATAACAGATACTCGGGAGTGAGGTAAAGGCTGGAATCTAAGAGAGGGATTCAGGGTGGTTTATATATATAGAATAACAGATACCCGGGAGTGAGTTACAGACTGGAATCTAATCAAGGGGTTCGGGGTGGTTTATAGAATAACAGATACCCGGGAGTGAGTTACAGACTGGAATCTAATCGAGGGATTCAGGGTGGTTTATATATTGAATAACAGGTACCTGGGAGTGAGTTACAGACTGGAATCTAATCGAGGCTTTCGGGGGGGTTTATATATAGAATATCAAACACCCGGGAGTGAGTTACAGACTGGAATCTAATGGAGTGTTCGGGGGTGGTTTATACATAGAATAACAGATACCCGGGAGTGAGTTACAGACTGGAATCTAATCGAGGGGTTCGGGGTTCGTTTATACATAGAATAACAGATACCCGGGAATGAGTTACAGACTGGAATATAATCGAGGGGTTCGGGGTGGTTTATATATCGAATAACAGATACCCGGGAGTGAGTTACACACTGGGATCTAATCCAGAGTTCGGGGTTGGTTTATACATAGAATAACAGATACCTGGGAGTGAGTGACAGACTGGGATCTAATCGAGAGTTCCGGGTTGGTTTATACATAGAAAAACAGATACCCGGGAGTGAGTTACAGACTGGGATCTAAATGAGAGTTCAGGGTGGTTTATATATCGAATAACAGATACCCGGGAGTGAGTTACAGACTGGAAACTAATCGAGGGGTTCGGGGTGGTTTATATGTAGAATAACAGATACCCGGGAGTGAGTTACAGACTGGAATTTAATCGAGGGGTTCGGGGTGGTTTATATATAGAATAACAGATACCCGGGAGTGAGTTGCAGACTGGAATCTAATCGAGGGGTTCGGGGTGGTTTATATATAGAATAACAGATACCCGGGAGTGAGTTACAGGCTGGAATCTAATTGAGGTGTTCTGGGTGGTTTATATATAGAATAACAGATACCCGAGAGTGAGTTACAGACGGGAATCTAATCGAGGGGTTTGGGGGGTTTTATATATAAAATAACAGATACCCGGGAGTGAGTTTCAGACTGGAATCTAATCGAGGGGTTCGGGGTGGTTTATATATAGAATAACAGATACCCGGGAGTGAGTTACAGACTGGAATCTAATCGAAGTGTTCGGGGTGGTTTATATATAGAATAACAGATACCCGGGAGTGAGTTACAGACTGGAATCTAATCGAGGGGTTCAGGGTGGTTTATATATAGAATAACAGATACCCGGGAGTGAGTTACAGACTGGAATCTAAATGAGAGTTCAGGGTGGTTTATATATCGAATTACAGATACCCGGGAGTGAGTTACAGACTGGAATCTAATCGAGGGATTCAGGGTGGTTTATAGATAGAATAACAGATACTCGGGAGTGAGGTAAAGGCTGGAATCTAAGAGAGGGATTCAGGGTGGTTTATATATATAGAATACCAGATACCCGGGAGTGAGTTACAGACTGGAATCTAATCAAGGGGTTCGGGGTGGTTTATAGAATAACAGATACCCGGGAGTGAGTTACAGACTGGAATCTAATCGAGGGATTCAGGGTGGTTTATATATTGAATAACAGGTACCTGGGAGTGAGTTACAGACTGGAATCTAATCGAGGCTTTCGGGGGGGTTTATATATAGAATATCAAACACCCGGGAGTGAGTTACAGACTGGAATCTAATGGAGTGTTCGGGGGTGGTTTATACATAGAATAACAGATACCCGGGAGTGAGTTACAGACTGGAATCTAATCGAGGGGTTCGGGGTTCGTTTATACATAGAATAACAGATACCCGGGAATGAGTTACAGACTGGAATCTAATCGAGGGTTCAGGGTGGTTTATATATAGAGTAACAGATACCCGGGAGTGAGTTACAGACTGGAATCTAATCGAGGGATTCAGGGTGGTTTATAGAATAACAGATACCCGGGAGTGAGTTACAGACTGGAATCTAATCGAGGGGTTCAGGGTGGTTTATATATAGAATAACAGGTACCTGGGAGAGAGTTACAGACTGGAATCGAATCGAGGGGTTCAGGGTGGTTTATCTCTAGAATAACAGGTACCTGGGAGTGAGTTACAGACTGGAATCTAATCGAGGGGTTCAGGGTGGTTTATCTCTAGAATAACAGATACCCGGGAGTGAGTTACAGACTGGAATCTAATCGAGGGATTCGGGGTGGTTTATATATAGAATAACAGATACCCGGGAGTGAGTTACAGACTGGAATCTAATCGAGAGTTCAGGGTTGGTTTATACATAGAAAAACAGATACCCGGGAGTGAGTTACAGACTGGGATATAATCGAGAGTTCGGGGTTGGTTTATATATAGAATAACAAACACCCGGGAGTGAGTTACAGACTGGAATCTAATCGAGGTGTTAGGGGTGGTTTATATATGGAATAACAGATACCCGGGAGTGAGTTACAGACTGGAATCTAATCGAGGGGTTCAGGGTGGTTTATATATAGAATAACAGATACCCGGGAGTGAGTTCCAGACTGGAATCTAATCGAGGTGTTCAGGGTTGTTTATATATTGAATATCAAACACCCGGGAGTGAGTTACAGACTGGAATCTAATCGAGGGTTCAGGGTGGTTTATATATAGAATAACTGATACCCGGGAGTGAGTTACAGACTGGAATCTAATCGAGGGGTTCAGGGTGGTTTATATATAGAATAACAGATACCCGGGAGTGAGTTACAGACTGGAATCTAATCGAAGGGTTCGGGATGTTTTCTATATAGAACAACAGATACCCGGGAGTGAGTTACAGACTGGAATCTAATCGAGGGGTTCGGGGTGGTTTATATATCGAATAACAGACACCCGGGAGTAAGTTACAGACTGGAATCTAATCGAGGGGTTCGTGGTGGCTTATATATAGAATAACAGGTACCTGGGAGTGATTTACAGACTGGAATCTAATCAAGGGGTTCAGGGTGGTTTATATATAGAATAACAGATACCCGGGAGTGAGTTCCAGACTGGAATCTAATCGAGGTGTTCAGGGTTGTTTATATATTGAATATCAAACACCCGGGAGTGAGTTACAGACTGGAATCTAATCGAGGGGTTCAGGGTGGTTTATATAGAGAATAACAGATACCCGGGAGTGAGTTACAGACTGGAATCTAATCGAGGGATTCAGGGTGGTTTATGTATAGAATAACAGAGACCCGTGAGTGAGATACTGACTGGAATCTAAATGAGAGTTCAGGGTGGTTTATATATAGAATAACAGACACCCGGGAGTGAGTTACAGACTGGAATCTAAATGAGAGTTCAGGGTGGTTTATATAAAGAATGACAGATACCCGGGAGTGAGTTACAGACTGGAATCTAATCGATGGGTTCGGGGGAGTTTATATATAGAATAACAGATACCCGGGAGTGAGTTACAGACTGGAATCTAATCGAGAGTTCGGGGTTGGTTTATATATAGAATAACAGATACCCGGGAGTGAGTTACAGACTGGAATCTAATCGAGAGTTCGGGGTTGGTTTATAGATAGAATAACAGATACCCGGGAGTGAGTTACAGACTGGGATCTAATCGAGAGTTCGGGGTTGGTTTACATATAGAATAACAGATACCCGGGAGTGAGTTACAGACTGGAATCTAATCGAGGGATTCAGGGTGGTTTATAGATAGAATAACAGATACTCGGGAGTGAGTTCCAGACTGGAATCTAATCGAGGGATTCAGGGTGGTTTATACATACAATAACAGATACCCGGGAGTGAGTTACAGACTGGAATCTAATCAAGGGGTTTGGGGTGGTTTATAGAATAACAGATACCCGGGAGTGAGTTACAGACTGGAATCTAATCGAGGGGTTCGGGGTTCGTTTATACATAGAATAACAGATACCCGGGAATGAGTTACAGACTGGAATCTAATCGAGGGTTCAGGGTGGTTTATATATAGAGTAACAGATACGCGGGAGTGAGTTACAGACTGGAATCTAATCGAGGGATTCAGGGTGGTTTATAGAATAACAGATACCCGGGAGTGAGTTACAGACTGGAATCTAATCGAGGGGTTCAGGGTGGTTTATATATAGAATAACAGGTACCTGGGAGTGAGTTACAGACTGGAATCTAATCGAGGGGTTCAGGGTGGTTTATCTCTAGAATAACAGGTACCTGGGAGTGAGTTACAGACTGGAATCTAATCGAGGGGTTCAGGGTGGTTTATCTCTAGAATAACAGATACCCGGGAGTGAGTTACAGACTGGAATCTAATCGAGGGATTCAGGGTGGTTTATATATAGAATAACAGATACCCGGGAGTGAGTTACAGTCTGGAATCTAATCGAGAGTTCAGGGTTGGTTTATACATAGAAAAACAGATACCCGGGAGTGAGTTACAGACTGGAATCTAATCGAGGTGTTAGGGGTGGTTTATATATAGAATAACAGATACCCGGGAGTGAGTTACAGACTGGAATCTAATCGAGGGGTTCAGGGTGGTTTATATATAGAATAACAGATACCCGGGAGTGAATTCCAGACTGGAATCTAATCGAGGTGTTCAGGGTTGTTTATATATTGAATATCAAACACCCGGGAGTGAGTTACAGACTGGAATCTAATCGAGGATTCAGGGTGGTTTATATATAGAATAACTGATACCCGGGAGTGAGTTACAGACTGGAATCTAATCGAGGGGTTCAGAGTGGTTTATATATAGAATAACAGGTACCTGGGAGTGAGTTACAGACTGGAATCTAATCGAGGGGTTCAGGGTGGTTTATCTCTAGAATAACAGATACCCGGGAGTGAGTTACAGACTGGAATCTAATCGAGGGATTCAGGGTGGTTTATATATAGAATAACAGATACCCGGGAGTGAGTTACAGACTGGAATCTAATCGAGGGGTTCGGGATGTTTTCTATATAGAATAACAGATACCCGGGAGTGAGTTACAGACTGGAATCTAATCGAGGGGTTCAGGGTGGTTTATATATCGAATAACAGACACCCGGGAGTAAGTTACACACTGGAATCTAATCGAGGGGTTCGGGGTGGCTTATATATAGAATAACAGGTACCTGGGAGTGATTTACAGACTGGAATCTAATCAAGGGGTTCAGGGTTTTTTATATATAGAATAACAGATACCCGGGAGTGAGTTACAGACTGGAATCTAACCGAGGGGTTCAGGGTGGTTTATATATAGAATAACAGATACCCGGGAGTGAGATACTGACTGGAATCGAAATGAGAGTTCAGGGTGGTTTATATATAGAATAACAGATACCCGGGAGTGAGTTACAGACTGGAATCTAATCCAGGGGTTCGGGATGGTTTATATATAGAATAACAGATACCTGGGAGTGAGTTACAGACTGGAATCTAATTGAGTGGTTTGAGGTGGTTTATATATAGAATAACTGATACCCGGGAGTGAGTTACAGACTGGAATCTAATCGAGGGATTCAGGGTGGTTTATATATAGAATAACAGAAACCCGGGAGTGAGTTACGGACTGGAATCTAATCGAGGGGTTTGGGGTGGTTTATATATAGAATAACAGGTACCCGGGAGTGAGTTACAGACTGGAATCTAATCGAGGGGTTCAGGGTGGTTTATATATAGAATAACAGATACCCGGGAGTGAGTTACAGACTGGAATCTAATCGAGGGGTTCGGGATGGTTTATATATAGAATAACAGGTACCCGGGAGTGAGTTACAGACTGGAATCTAATCGAGGGTTTCAGGGTGGTTTATATATAGAATAACAGACACTCGGGAGTGAGTCACAGACTGGAATCTAAATGAGAGTTCAGGGTGGTTTATATATAGAATAACAGACACCCGGGAGTGAGTTACAGACTGGAATCTAAATGAGAGTTCAGGGTGGTTTATATATAGAATAGCAGATACCCGGGAGTGAGTTACAGACTGGAATCTAAATGAGAGTTCAGGGTGGTTTATATGAAGAATAACAGATACCCGGGAGTGAGTTACAGACTGGAATCTAATCGATGGGTTCGGGGTAGTTTATATATAGAATAACAGATACCCGGGAGTGAGTTACAGACTGGAATCTAATCGAGAGTTCGGGGTTGGTTTATATATAGAATCACAGATACCCGGGAGTGAGTTACAGACTGGAATCTAATCGAGAGTTCGGGGTTGGTTTATAGATAGAATAACAGATACCCGGGAGTGAGTTACAGACTGGGATCTAATCGAGAGTTCGGGGTTGGTTTACATATAGAATAACAGATACCCGGGAGTGAGTTACAGACTGGAATCTAATCGAGGGATTCAGGGTGGTTTATATATACAATAACAGATACCCGGGAGTGAGTTACAGACTGGAATCTAATCAAGGGGTTCGGGGTGGTTTATAGAATAACAGATACCCGGGAGTGAGTTACAGACTGGAATCTAATCGAGGGATTCAGGGTGGTTTATATATTGAATAACAGGTACCTGGGAGTGAGTTACAGACTGGAATCTAATCGAGGCTTTCGGGGGGGTTTATGTTTAGAATATCAAACACCCGGGAGTGAGTTACAGACTGGAATCTAATCGAGTGTTCGGGGGTGGTTTATACATAGAATAACAGATACCCGGGAGTGAGTTACAGACTGGAATCTAATCGAGGGGTTCGGGGTTCCTTTATACATAGAATAACAGATACCCGGGAATGAGTGACAGACTGGAATCTAATCGAGGGTTCAGGGTGGTTTATATATAGAGTAACAGATACCCGGGAGTGAGTTACAGACTGGAATCTAATCGAGGGATTCAGGGTGCTTGATAGAATAACAGATACCCGGGAGTGAGTTACAGACTGGAATCTAATCGAGGGGTTCAGGTGGTTTATATATAGAATAACAGATACCCGGGAGTGAGTTACAGACTGGGATCTAATCCAGAGTTCAGGGTTGGTTTATACATAGAAAAACAGATACCCGGGAGTGAGTTACAGACTGGGATCTAATCGAGAGTTCGGGGTTGGTTTATATATAGAATAACAAACACCCGGGAGTGAGTTACAGACTGGAATATAATCGAGGGGTTAGGGGTGGTTTATATACAGAAGAACAGATACCCGGGAGTGAGTTACAGACTGGAATCTAATCGAGGAGTTCGGGATGGTTTATATATAGAATAACAGATACCCGGGAGTGAGTTCCAGACTGGAATCTAATCGAGGGGTTTGAGGTGGTTTATATATAGAATAACTGATACCCGGGAGTGAGTTACAGATTGGAATCGAATCGAGGGGTTCGGGGTGGTTTATATATAGAATAACAGATACCCGGGAGTGAGTTACAGATTGGAATCGAATCGAGGGGTTCAGGGTGGTTTATATATAGAATAACAGATACCCGGGAGTGAGTTCCAGACTGGAATCTAATCGAGGGGTTTGAGGTGGTTTATATATAGAATAACTGATACCCGGGAGTGAGTTACAGACTGGAATCTAATCGAGGGGTTCAGGGTGGTTTATATATAGAATAACAGGTACCTGGGAGTGAGTTACAGACTGGAATCTAATCGAGGGGTTCAGGGTGGTTTATCTCTAGAATAACAGATACCCGGGAGTGAGTTACAGACTGGAATCTAATCGAGGGATTCAGGGTGGTTTATGTATCGAATAACAGATACCCGGGAGTGAGTTACTGACTGGAATCTAAATGAGAGTTCAGGGTGGTTTATATATAGAATAACAGATACCCGGGAGTGAATTACAGATTGGAATCTAATCGAGGGGTTCAGGGTGGTTTATATATAGAATAACAGATACCCGGGAGTGAGTTCCAGACTGGAATCTAATCGAGGTGTTAGGGGTGGTTTATATATAGAATAACAGATAGCCGGGAGTGAGTTACAGACTGGAATCGAATCGAGGGGTTCAGGGTGGTTTATATATAGAATAACAGATACCCGGGAGTGAGTTACAGACTGGAATCTAATCGAGGGATTCAGGGTGGTTTATAGAATAACAGATACCCGGGAGTGAGTTACAGACTGGAATCTAATCGAGGGGTTCAGGGTGGTTTATATATAGAATAACAGGTACCTGGGAGTGAGTTACAGACTGGAATCTAATCGAGGGGTTCAGGGTGGTTTATCTCTAGAATAACAGGTACCTGGGAGTGAGTTACAGACTGGAATCTAATCGAGGGGTTCAGGGTGGTTTATCTCTAGAATAACAGATACCCGGGAGTGAGTTACAGACTGGAATCTAATCGAGGGATTCAGGGTGGTTTATATATAGAATAACAGATACCCGGGAGTGAGTTACAGACTGGATTCTAATCGAGAGTTCAGGGTTGGTTTATACATAGAAAAACAGATACCCGGGAGTGAGTTACAGACTGGGATATAATCGAGAGTTCGGGGTTGGTTTATATATAGAATAACAAACACCCGGGAGTGAGTTACAGACTGGAATCTAATCGAGGTGTTAGGGGTGGTTTATATATAGAATAACAGATACCCGGGAGTGAGTTACAGACTGGAATCTAATCGAGGGGTTCAGGGTGGTTTATAGATAGAATAACAGATACCCAGGAGTGAGTTCCAGACTGGAATCTAATCGAGGTGTTCAGGGTTGTTTATATATTGAATATCAAACACCCGGGAGTGAGTTACAGACTGGAATCAAATCGGGGGGTTCGGGGTTGTTTATATATAGAATAACAGATACCCGGGAGTGAGTGACAGACTGGAATATAATCAAGGGGTTCGGGGTGGTTTATATATAGAATAACAGATACCCGGGAGTGAGTTACAGACTGGAATCTAATCGAGGGTTCAGGGTGGTTTATATATCGAATAACTGATACCCGGGAGTGAGTTACAGACTGGAATCTAATCGAGGGGTTCAGGGTGGTTTATATATAGAATAACAGGTACCTGGGAGTGAGTTACAGACTGGAATCTAATCGAGGGGTTCAGGGTGGTTTATCTCTAGAATAACAGATACCCGGGAGTGAGTTACAGACTGGAATCTAATCGAGGGATTCAGGGTGGTTTATATATAGAATAACAGATACCCGGGAGTGAGTTACAGACTGGAATCTAATCGAGGGGTTCGGGATGTTTTCTATATAGAATAACAGATACCCGGGAGTGAGTTACAGACTGGAATCTAATCGAGGGGTTCGGGGTGGTTTATATATCGAATAACAGACACCCGGGAGTGAGTTACAGACTGGAATCTAATCGAGGGGTTCGGGGTGGCTTATATATAGAATAACAGGTACCTGGGAGTGATTTACAGACTGGAATCTAATCGAGGGGTTCAGGGTTTTTTATATATAGAATAACAGATACCCGGGAGTGAGTTACAGACTGGAATCTAATCGAGGGGTTCAGGGTGGTTTATATATAGAATAACAGATACCCGGGAGTGAGTTCCAGACTGGAATCTAATCGAGGGATTCAGGGTGGTTTATGTATAGAATAACAGATACCCGGGAGTGAGATACTGACTGGAATCTAAATGAGAGTCCAGGGTGGTTTATATATAGAATAACAGATACCCGGGAGTGAGTTACAGACTGGAATCTAATCGAGGGGTTCGGGATGGTTTATATATAGAATTACAGATACCCGGGAGTGAGTTACAGACTGGAATCTAATTGAGGGGTTTGAGGTGGTTTATATATAGAATAATTGATACCCGGGAGTGAGTTACAGACTGGAATCTAATCGAGGGATTCAGGGTGGTTTATATCTTGAATAACAGAAACCCGGGAGTGAGTTACGGACTGGAATCTAATCGAGGGGTTTGGGGTGGTTTATATATAGAATAACAGGTACCCGGGAGTGAGTTACAGACTGGAATCTCATCGAGGGGTTCAGGGTCGTTGATATATAGAATAACAGATACCCGGGAGTGAGTGACAGACTGGAATCTAATCGAGGGGTTCGGGATGGTTTATATATAGAATAACAGGTACCCGGGAGTGAGTTACAGACTGGAATCTAATCGAGGGTTTCAGGGTGGTTTATATATGGAATAACAGACACTCGGGAGTGAGTTACAGACTGGAATCTAAATGAGAGTTCAGGGTGGTTTATATATAGAATTACAGACACCCGGGAGTGAGTTACAGACTGGAATCTAATCGATGGGTTCGGGGTAGTTTATATACAGCATAACAGATACCCGGGAGTGAGTTACAGACTGGAATCTAATCGAGAGTTCGGGGTTGGTTTATATATAGAATAACAGATACCCGGGAGTGAGTTACAGACTGGAATCGAATCGAGAGTTCGGGGTTGGTTTATAGATAGAATAACAGATACCCGGGAGTGAGTTACAGACTGGGATCTAATCGAGAGTTCGGGGTTGGTTTACATATAGAATAACAGATACCCGGGAGTGAGTTACAGACTGGAATCTAATCCAGGGGTTCGGGGTGGTTTATAGAATAACAGATACCCGGGAGTGAGTTACAGACAGGAATCTAATCGAGGGATTCAGGGTGGTTTATATATTGAATAACAGGTACCTGGGAGTGAGTTACAGACTGGAATCGAATCGAGGCTTTCGGGGGGGTTTATATATAGAATATCAAACACCCGGGAGTGAGTTACAGACTGGAATCTAATCGAGTGTTCGGGGGTGGTTTATACATAGAATAACAGGTACCCGGGAGTGAGTTACAGACTGGAATCTAATCGAGGGGTTCGGGGTTCGTTTATACATAGAATAACAGATACCCGGGAATGAGTTACAGACTGGAATCTAATCGAGGGTTCAGGGTGGTTTATATATAGAGTAACAGATACCCGGGAGTGAGTTACAGACTGGATTCTAATCGAGGGATTCAGGGTGGTTTATAGAATAACAGATACCCGGGAGTGAGTTACAGACTGGAATCTAATCGAGGGGTTCAGGTGGTTTATATATAGAATAACAGATACCCGGGAGTGAGTTACAGACTGGGATCTAATCCAGAGTTCAGGGTTGGTTTATACATAGAATAGCAGATACCTGGGAGTGAGTTACAGACTGGGATCTAATCGAGAGTTCAGGGTTGGTTTATACATAGAAAAACAGATACCCGGGAGTGAGTTACAGACTGGAATCTAATCGAGGAGTTCGGGATGGTTTATATATAGAATAACAGATACCCGGGAGTGAGTTCCAGACTGGAATCTCATCGAGGGGTTTGAGGTGGTTTATATATAGAATAACTGATACCCGGGATTGAGTTACAGATTGGAATCGAATCGAGGGGTTCAGGGTGGTTTATATATAGAATAACAGATACCCGGGAGTGAGTTACAGATTGGAATCGAATCGAGGGGTTCAGGGTGGTTTATATATAGAATAACAGATACCCGGGAGTGAGTTCCAGACGGGAATCTAATCGAGGGGTTTGAGGTGGTTTATATATAGAATAACTGATACCCGGGAGTGAGTTACAGACTGGAATCTAATCGAGGGGTTCAGGGTGGT
The DNA here is from genome assembly GCF_964213995.1 of Mustelus asterias. NCBI lineage: Eukaryota > Metazoa > Chordata > Chondrichthyes > Carcharhiniformes > Triakidae > Mustelus > Mustelus asterias. Next base: position 171,815 of record NW_027595346.1, read on the forward strand.
TTATATATAGAATAACAGGTACCTGGGAGTGAGTTACAGACTGGAATCTAATCGAGGTGTTCAGGGTGGTTTATCTCTAGAATAACAGATACCCAGGAGTGAGTTACAGACTGGAATCTAATCGAGGGATTCAGGGTGGTTTATATATAGAATAACAGATACCCGGGAGTGAGTTACAGACTGGAATCTAATCGAGGAGTTCGGGATGGTTTATATATAGAATAACAGATACCCGGGAGTGAGTTACAGACTGGAATCGAATCGAGGGGTTCGGGGTGATTTATATATCGAATAACAGACACCCGCGAGTGAGTTACAGACTGGAATCTAATCGAGGGGTTCGGGGTGGTTTATATATAGAATAACAGGTACCTGGGAGTGAGTTACAGACTGGAATCTAATGGAGGGGTTCAGGGTGGTTTATATATAGAATAACAGATACCCGGGAGTGAGTTACAGACTGGAATCTAATCGAGGGGTTCAGGGTGGTTTATATATAGAATAACAGATACCCGGGAGTGAGTTACAGACTGGAATCTAATCGAGGGATTCAGGGTGGTTTATGTATCGAATAACAGATACCCGGGAGTGAGTTACTGACTGGAATCTAAATGAGAGTTCAGGGTGGTTTATATATAGAATAACAGAGACCCGGGAGTGAATTACAGATTGGAATCGAATCGAGGGGTTCAGGGTGGTTTATATATAGAATAACAGATACCCGGGAGTGAGTTCCAGACTGGAATCTAATCGAGGTGTTCAGGGTTGTTTCTATATCGAATAACAGATACCCGGGAGTGAGTTACAGACTGGAATCTAATCGAGGGGTTCGGGGTGGTTTATATATCGAATAACAGACACCCGGGAGTGAGTTACAGACTGGAATCAAATCGAGGGGTTCGGGGTGGTTTATATATAGAATAACAGGTACCTGGGAGTGAGTTACAGACTGGAATCTAATCGAGGGGTTCAGGGTGGTTTATATATAGAATAACAGATACCCGGGAGTGAGTTACAGACTGGAATCTAATCGAGGGATTCAGGGTGGTTTATATATCGAATAACAGATACCCGGGAGTGAGTTACAGACTGGAATCTAATCGAGGGGTTCGGGATGGTTGAGTTTGAGAATAACAGACACCCGGGAGTGAGTTACAGACTGGAATCTAATCGAGGGGTTCGGGTTGGTTTATATATAGAATAACAGATACCCGGGAGTGAGTTACAGACTGGAATCTAATCGAGGGGTTCGGGGTGGTTTATATATAGAATAACAGATACACGGGAGTGAGTTACAGACTGGAATCTAATCGAGGAGTTTGTGGGTTTTATATAAAGAATAACAGATACCCGGGAGTGAGTTACAGACTGGAATCTAATCGAGGGGTTCGGGGTGGTTTATATATAGAATACCAGATACCCGGGAGTGAGTTACAGACTGGAATCTAATCGAGGGATTCTGGTTGGTTGATATATAGAATAACAGAAACCCGGGAGTGAGTTACAGACTGGGATCTAATCGAGAGTTCGGGGTTGTTTATATATAGAATAACAGATACCCGGGCGTGAGTTACAGACTGGGATCTCATCGAGAGACCGGGGTTGGTTTATATATAGAATAACAGATACCCGGGAGTGAGTTACTGACTGGGATCTAATCGAGAGTTCGGGGTTGTTTATATATAGAATAACAGATACCCGGGAGTGAGTTACATACTGGGATCTAATCGAGAGATCGGGGTTGGTTGATATATAGAATAACAGGTACCTGGGAGTGAGTTACAGACTGGAATCTAATCGAGGGGTTCGGGGGTGTTTATATATAGAATATCAAACACCCGGGAGTGAGTTACAGACTGGAATCTAATCGAGGGTTCAGGGTGGTTTCTATATAGAGTAACAGATACCCGGGAGTGAGTTACAGACTGGAATCTAAATGAGAGTTCAGGGTGGTTTATATATAGAATAACAGATACCCGGGAGTGAGTTACAGACTGGAATCTAAATGAGAGTTCAGGGTGGTTTACATATAGAATAACAGATACCCGAGAGTGAGTTATAGGCTGGAATCTAATCGAGGTGTTCTGGGTGGTTTATATATAGAATAACAGATACCCGAGAGTGAGTTACAGACGGGAATCTAATCGTGGGGTTTGTGGGGTTTTATATATAAAATAACAGATACCCGGGAGTGAGTTACAGACTGGAATCGAATCGAGGGGTTCGGGGTGGTTTATATATCGAATAACAGATACCCCGGAGTGAGTTCCAGACTGGAATCTAATCGAGGGGTTCGGGGTGGTTTCTATATAGAATAACAGATACCCGAGAGTGAGTTACAGGCTGGAATCTAATCGAGGTGTTCTGGGTGGTTTATATATCGAATAACAGATACCCGAGAGTGAGTTACAGACGGGAATCTAATCGAGGGGTTTGGGGGGTTTTATATATAAAATAACAGATACCCGGGAGTGAGTAACAGACTGGAATCTAATCGAGGGGTTCGGGGTGGTTTATGTATCGAATAACAGATACCCGGGAGTGAGTTACAGACTGGAATCTAATCGAGGTGTTCAGGGTGGTTTATATATAGAATAACAGATACCCGGGAGTGAGTTACAGACTGGAATCTAATCGATGGGTTTCGGGGGGTTTATATATCGAATAACAGAAACCCGGGTGTGAGTTACAGACTGGAATCTAATCGTGGGGTTCAGGGTGGTTTATATACTGAATAACAGATACCCGGGAGTGAGTTACAGACTGGAATCTAATCGAGGTGTTCAGGGTTGTTTATATATAGAATAACTGATACCCGGGAGTGAGTTACAGACTGGAATCTAATCGAGGGGTTTGAGGTGGTTTATATATAGAATAACTGATACCCGGGAGTGAGTTACAGACTGGAATCTAATCGAGGGATTCAGGGTGGTTTATATATAGAATAACAGATACCCGGGAGTGAGTTACAGACTGGAATCTAATCGAGAGATCGGGGTTGGTTTATATATAGAATAACAGATACCCGGGAGTGAGTTACAGACTGGAATCTAAATGAGAGTTCAGGGTGGTTTATATATAGAATAACAGATACCCGGGAGTGAGTTACAGACTGGGATCTAATCGAGAGTTCGGGGTTAGTTTATATACAGAATAACAGATACCCGGGAGTGAGTTACAGACTGGAATCTAAATGAGAGTTCAGGGTGGATAATATATAGAATAACAGATACCCGGGAGTGAGTTACAGACTGGAATCTCATCGAGGGATTCAGGGTGGTTTATCGAATAACAGATACCCGGGAGTGAGTTACAGACTGGGATCTAATCGAGAGTTCGGGGTTGGTTTATAGATAGAATAACAGATACCCGGGAGTGAGTTCCAGACTGGAATCTAATCGAGGGATTCAGGGTGGTTTATATATAGACTAACAGGTACCTGGGATTGAGTTACAGACTGGAATCTAAATGAGAGTTCAGGGTGGTTTATATATAGAATAACAGATACCCGAGAGTGAGTTACAGACGGTAATCGAATAGAGGGGTTTGGGGGGTTTTATATATAAAATAGCAGACACCCAGGAGTGAGTTAAAGACTGGAATCTAATCGAGGGGTTCGGGGTGGTTCATATATCGAATAACAGATACCCAGGAGTGAGTTACACACTGGGATCTAATCCAGAGTTCGGGGTTGGTTTATACATAGAATAACAGATACCTGGGAGTGAGTGACAGACTGGGATCTAATCGAGAGTTCCGGGTTGGTTTATACATAGAAAAACAGATACCCGGGAGTGAGTTACAGACTGGGATCGAATCGAGAGTTCGGGGTTGGTTTATATATAGAATAACAGACACCCGGGAGTGAGTTACAGACTGGAATATAATCGAGGGGTTAGGGGTGGTTTATATATAGAATAACAGATACCCGGGAGTGAGTTACAGACTGGAATCTAATCGAGGGATTCAGGTTGGTTTATATATAGAATAACAGGTACCTGGGAGTGAGTTACAGACTGGAATCTAATCGAGGGGTTCGGCGGTGTTTATATATAGAATATCAAACACCCGGGAGTGAGTTACAGACTGGAATCTAAATGAGAGTTCAGGGTGGTTTATATATAGAATAACAGATACCCGGGAGTGAGTTACAGACTGGAAACTAATCGAGGGGTTCGGGGTGGTTTATATATAGAATAACAGATACCCGGGAGTGAGTTACAGACTGGAATCTAATCGAGGGGTTCGGGCTGGTTTATATATAGAATAACAGATACCCGGGAGTGAGTTGCAGACTGGAATCTAATCGAGGGGTTCGGGGTTGTTTATATAGAGAATAACAGATACCCGGGAGTGAGTTACAGGCTGGAATCTAATCGAGGTGTTCTGGGTGGTTTATATATAGAATAACAGATACCCGAGAGTGAGTTACAGACGGGAATCTAATCGAGGGGTTTGGGGGGTTTTATATATAAAATAACAGATACCCGGGAGTGAGTTACAGACTGGAATCTAATCGAGGGGTTCGGGGTGGTTTATATATAGAATAACAGATACCCGGGAGTGAGTTACAGACTGGAATCTAATCGAAGTGTTCGGGGTGGTTTATATATAGAATAACAGATACCCGGGAGTGAGTTACAGACTGGAATCTAATCGAGGGGTTCAGGGTGGTTTATATATAGAATAACAGATACCCGGGAGTGAGTTACAGACTGGAATCTAATCGAGGGGTTCGGGGTGGTTTATATATAGAATAACAGATACCCGGGAGTGTGTTACAGACTGGAATCAAATCGAGGGGTTCGGGGTGGTTTATATATAGAATAACAGATACCCGGGAGTGAGTTACAGACTGGAATCTAAATGAGAGTTCAGGGTGGTTTATATATAGAATAACAGATACCCGGGAGTGAGTTACAGACTGGGATCTAATCCAGAGTTCGGGGTTGGTTTATACATAGAATAACAGATACCTGGGAGTGAGTTACAGACTCGGATCTAATCGAGAGTTCAGGGTTGGTTTATACATAGAATAACAGGTACCTGGGAGTGAGTTACAGACTGGAATCTAATCGAGGGGTTCGGGGGTGTTTATATATAGAATATCAAACACCCGGGAGTGAGTTACAGACTGGAATCGAATCGAGGGGTTCGGGATGGTTTATATGTAGAGTAACATATACCCGGGAGTAAGTTACAGACTGGAATCTAAATGAGAGTTCAGGGTGGTTTATATATAGAACAACAGATACCCGGGAGTGAGTTACAGACTGGAATCTAAATGAGAGTTCAGGGTGGTTTATATATAGAATAACAGATACCCGAGAGTGAGTTACAGACTGGAATCTAATCGAGGGGTTCAGGGTGGTTTATATATAAAATAACAGATACCCGAGAGTGAGTTACAGACGGGAATCTAATCGAGGGGTTTGGGGGGTTTTATATATAAAATAACAGATACCCGGGAGTGAGTTACAGACTGGAATCTAATCGAGGGTTTCGGGGTGGTTTATATATCGACTAACAGATACCCCGGAGTGAGTTACAGACTGGAATCTAATCGAGGTGTTCAGGGTGGTTTATATATAGAATAACAGATACCCGGCAGTGAGTTACAGACTGGAATCTAATCGATGGGTTTGGGGGGGTTTATATATAGAATAACAGAAACCCGGGTGTGAGTTACAGACTGGAATCTAATCGAGGGGTTCAGGGTGGTTTATATATAGAATAACAGATACCCTGGAGTGAGTTCCAGACTGGAATCTAATCGAGGTGTTCAGGGTTGTTTATATATAGTATAACAGATAGCCGAGAGTGAGTTACAGACTGGAATCTAATCGAGGGATTCAGGGTGGTTTATATATAGAATAACAGAAACCCGGGAGTGAGTTACGGACTGGAATCGAATCGAGGGGTTTGGGCTGGTTTATATATAGAATAACAGGTACCCGGGAGTGAGTTACAGACTGGAATCTAATCGAGGGTTTCAGGGTGGTTTATATATAGAATAACAGACACTCGGGAGTGAGTTACAGACTGGAATCTAAATGAGAGTTCAGGGTGGTTTATATATAGAATAATAGACACCCGGGAGTGAGTTACAGACTGGAATCTAAATGAGAGTTCAGGGTGGTTTATATATAGAATAGCAGATACCCGGGAGTGAGTTACAGACTGGAATCTAAATGAGAGTTCAGGGTGGTTTATATATAGAATAACAGATACCCGGGAGTGAGTTACAGACTGGGATCTTATCGAGAGTTCGGGGTTGGTTTATGTATAGAATAACAGATACCCGGGAGTGAGTTACAGACTGGAATCTAAATGAGAGTTCAGGGTGGTTTATATATAGAATAACAGATACCCGGGAGTGAGTTACAGACTGGAATCTAATCGAGAGTTCAGGGTGGTTTATATATAGAATAACAGACACCCGGGAGTGAGTTACAGACTGGAATCTAATATAGGGTTTCAGGGTGGTTTATATATAGAATAACAGATACCCGGGAGTGAGTTACAGACTGGGATCTAATCGAGAGTTCGGGGTTGGTTTATGTATAGAATAACAGATACCCGGGAGTGAGTTACAGACTGGAATCTAAATGAGAGTTCAGGGTGGTTTATATATAGAATAACAGATACCCGGGAGTGAGTTACAGACTGGAATCTAATCGAGAGTTCAGGGTGGTTTATATATAGAATAACAGACACCCGGGAGTGAGTTACAGACTGGAATCTAATCTAGGGTTTCAGGGTGGTTTATATATAGAATAACAGATACCCGGGAGTGAGTTACAGACTGGAATCTAAATGAGAGTTCAGGGTGGTTTATATGTAGAATAACAGATACCCGGGAGTGAGTACAGACTGGGATCTAATCAAGAGTTCGGGGTTGGTTTATATATAGAATAACGGATACCCGGGAGTGAGTTACAGACTGGAACCTAATCGAGGGGTTCAGGGTGGTTTATATAGAGAGTAACAGATACCCGGGAGTGAGTTACAGACTGGAATCTAATCGAGGGGTTCGGGGTGGTTTATATACAGAATAACAGATACCCGGAGTGAGTTACAGACTGGAATCTAATCGAGGGGTTCGGGGTGGTTTATATATATAGAATAACAGATACCCGAGAGTGAGTTACAGACTGAAATCTAAATGAGAGTTCAGGGTGGTTTACATATAGAAGAACAGATACCCGGGAGTGAGTTACAGACTGGAATCTAAATGAGAGTTCAGGGTGGTTTATATATAGAATAACAGATACCCGGGAGTGAGTTACAGACTGGAATCTAAATGAGAGTTCAGGGTGGTTTATATATAGAATAACAGATACCCGGGAGTGAGTTTCAGACTGGAATCTAATCGCGGGGTTCGGGGTGGTTTAAGTATAGAATAATAGATACCCGGGAGTGAGTTACAGACTGGAATCTAAATGCGAGTTCAGGGTGGTTTATATATCGAATCACAGATACCCGGGAGTGAGTTACAGACTGGAATCTAATCGAGGGGTTCGGAGTGGTTTATATATAGAATAACAGATACCCGGGAGTGAGTTACAGACTGGAATCTAATTGAGGGATTCAGGGTGGTTTATATATAGAATAACAGATACCCAGGAATGAGTTACAGACTGGGATCTAATCGAGAGTTCGGGGTTGGTTTATATATAGAATAACAAATACCCGGGAGTGAGTTACAGACTGGAATCTAATCGAGAGATCGGGGTTGGTTTATATATAGAATAACAGATACCCGGGAGTGAGTTACAGACTGGAATCTAAATGAGAGTTCAGGGTGGTTTATATATAGAATAACAGATACCCGGGAGTGAGTTACAGACTGGGATCTAATCGAGAGTTCGGGGTTAGTTTATATACAGAATAACAGATACCCGGGAGTGAGTTACAGACTGGAATCTAAATGAGAGTTCAGGGTGGATAATATATAGAATAACAGATACCCGGGAGTGAGTTACAGACTGGAATCTAATCGAGGGATTCAGGGTGGTTTATCGAATAACACATACCCGGGACTGAGTTACAGACTGGGATCTAATCGAGAGTTCGGGGTTGGTTTATAGATAGAATAACAGATACCCGGGAGTGAGTTCCAGACTGGAATCTAATCGAGGGATTCAGGGTGGTTTATAGAGAGACTAACAGGTACCTGGGATTGAGTTCCAGACTGGAATCTAATTGAGGGTTTCGGGGGGGTTTATATATAGAATATCAAAGACCCGGGTGTGAGTTACAGACTGGAATCTAATCGAGGGGTTCGGGATGGTTTATATATAGAATAACAGGTACCCGGGAGTGAGTTACAGACTGGAATCTAATCGAGAGTTCGGGGTTGGTTTATATGTAGAATAACAGACACCCGGGAGTGAGTTACAGACTGGAATCTAATCGAGGGGTTCAGGGTGGTTTATATATAGAATAACAGATACCCGGGAGTGAGTTACAGACTGGAATCTAATCGAGGGATTCAGGTTGGTTTATATATAGAATTACAGATGCCCGGGAGTGAGTTACAGACTGGAATCTAAATGAGAGTTCAGGGTGGTTTATATATAGAAAAACAGATACCCGAGAGTGGGTTATAGGCTGGAATCTAATCGAGGGGTTCACGGTGGTTTATATATAGAATAACAGATACCCGGGAGTGAGTTACAGACTGGAATCTAATCGAGGAGTTCGGGGTGGTTTATATACAAAATAACAGACACCCGGGAGTGAGTTACAGACTGGAATCTAATCGAGGGGTTCGGGGTGGTTTATATACAGAATAACAGATACCCGGGAGTGAGTTACAGACTGGAATCTAATCGCGGGGTTCGGGGTGGTTTATATATAGAATAACAGATACCCGGCAGTGAGTTACAGACTGGAATCTAATCGATGGGTTTGGGGGGGTTTATATATAGAATAACAGATACCCTGGAGTGAGTTCCAGACTGGAATCGAATCGAGGTGTTCAGGGTTGTTTATATATAGTATAACAGATACCCGAGAGTGAGTTACAGACTGGAATCTAATCGAGGGGTTTGAGGTGGTTTATATATAGAATAACAGATACCCGGGAGTGAGTTACAGACTGGAATCTAATCGAGGGGTTTGAGGTGGTTTATATATAGAATAACTGATACCCGGGAGTGAGTTACAGACTGGAATCTAATCGAGGGATTCAGGGTGGTTTATATATAGAATAACAGAAACCCGGGAGTGAGTTACGGACTGGAATCTAATCGAGGGGTTTGGGGTGGTTTATATATAGAATAACAGGTACCCGGGAGTGAGTTACAGACTGGAATCTAATCGAGGGTTTCAGGGTGGTTTATATATAGAATAACAGACACTCGGGAGTGAGTTACAGACTGGAATCTAAATGAGAGTTCAGGGTGGTTTATATATAGAATAACAGACACCCGGGAGTGAGTTACAGACTGGAATCTAAATGAGAGTTCAGGGTGGTTTATATATAGAATAGCAGATACCCGGGAGTGAGTTACAGACTGGAATCGACATGAGAGTTCAGGGTGGTTTATATATAGAATAACAGATACCCGGGAGTGAGTTACAGACTGGGATCTAATCGAGAGTTCGGGGTTGGTTTATGTATAGAATAACAGATACCCGGGAGTGAGTTACTGACTGGAATCTAAATGAGAGTTCAGGGTGGTTTATATATAGAATAACAGATACCCGGGAGTGAGTTACAGACTGGGATCGAATCGAGAGTTCGGGGTTGGTTTACGTATAGAATAACAGATACCCGGGAGTGAGTTACAGACTGGAATCTAATCGAGAGATCGGGGTTGGTTTATATATAGAATAACAGATACCCGGGAGTGAGTTACAGACTGGAATCTAAATGAGAGTTCAGGGTGGTTTATATATAGAATAACAGATACCCGGGAGTGAGTTACAGACTGGGATCTCATCGAGAGTTCGGGGTTAGTTTATATACAGAATAACAGATACCCGGGAGTGAGTTACAGACTGGAATCTAAATGAGAGTTCAGGGTGGTTTATATATAGAATAACAGATACCCGGGAGTGAGTTACAGACTGGAATCTAATCGAGGGATTCAGGGTGGTTTATCGAATAACAGATACCCGGGAGTGAGTTACAGACTGGGATCTAATCGAGAGTTCGGGGTTGGTTTATAGATAGAATAACAGATACCCGGGAGTGAGTTACAGACTGGAATCTAATCGAGGGTTTCGGGGGGGTTTATATATAGAATATCAAAGACCCGGGTGTGAGTTACAGACTGGAATCTAATCGAGGGGTTCGGGATGGTTTATATATAGAATAACAGGTACCCGGGAGTGAGTTACAGACAGGAATCTAATCGAGTGTTCGGGGTTGGTTTATATGTAGAATAACAGACACCCGGGAGTGAGTTACAGACTGGAATCTAATCGAGGGGTTCAGGGTGGTTTCTATATAGAATAACAGATACCCGGGAGTGAGTTACAGACTGGAATCTAATCGAGGGATTCAGGTTGGTTTATATATAGAATAACAGATGCCCGGGAGTGAGTTACAGACTGGAATCTAAATGAGAGTTCAGGGTGGTTTATATATAGAATAACAGATACCCGAGAGTGAGTTGCAGGCTGGAATCTAATCGAGGTGTTCTGGGTGGTTTATATATAGAATAACAGATACCCGAGAGTGAGTTCCAGACGGGAATCTAATAGAGGGGTTTGGGGGGTTTTATATATAAAATAACAGACACCCAGGAGTGAGTTAAAGACTGGAATCTAATCGAGGGGTTCGGGGTGGTTTATATATCGAATAACAGATACCCGGGAGTGAGTTACACACTGGGATCTAATCCAGAGTTCGGGGTTGGTTTATACATAGAAGAACAGATACCCGGGAGTGAGTTACAGACTGGGATCGAATCGAGAGTTCGGGGTTGGTTTATATATAGAATAACAGATACCCGGGAGTGAGTTACAGACTGGGATCTAAATGAGAGTTCAGGGTGGTTTATATATAGAATAACAGATACCCGAGAGTGAGTTACAGGCTGGAATCTAATCGAGGTGTTCTGGGTGGTTTATATATAGAATAACAGAGACCCGGGAGTGAGTTACAGACTGGAATCTAATCGAGGTGTTCAGGGTTGTTTATATATAGAATAACAGATACCCGGGAGTGAGTTACAGACTGGAATCTAATCGAGGGGTTCGGGGTGGTTTATATATCGAATAACAGACACCCGGGAGTGAGTTACAGACTGGAATCAAATCGAGGGGTTCGGGGTGGTTTATATATAGAATAACAGGTACCTGGGAGTGAGTTACAGACTGGAATCTAATCGAGGGGTTCAGGGTGGTTTATATATAGAATTACAGATACCCGGGAGTGAGTTACAGACTGGAATCTAATCGAGGGATTCAGGGTGGTTTATATATCGAATAACAGATACCCGGGAGTGAGTTACAGACTGGAATCTAATCGAGGGGTTCGGGATGGTTGAGTTTTAGAATAACAGACACCCGGGAGTGAGTTACAGACTGGAATCTAATCGAGGGGTTCGGGTTGGTTTATATATAGAATAACAGATACCCGGGTGTGAGTTACAGACTGGAATCTAATCGAGGGGTTCGGGGTGGTTTATATATAGAATAACAGATACACGGGAGTGAGTTACAGACTGGAATCTAATCTAGGAGTTTGTGGGTTTTATAGAAAGAATAACAGATACCCGGGAGTGAGTTACAGACTGGAATCTAATCGAGGGGTTCGGGGTGGTTTATATATAGAATACCAGATACCCGGGAGTGAGTTACAGACTGGAATCTAATCGAGGGATTCAGGTTGGTTGATATATAGAATAACAGAAACCCGGGAGTGAGTTACAGACTGGGATCTAATCGAGAGTTCGGGGTTGTTTATATATAGAATAACAGATACCCGGGCGTGAGTTACAGACTGGGATCTAATCGAGAGATCGGGGTTGGTTTATATATAGAATAACAGATACCCGGGAGTGAGTTACTGACTGGGATCTAATCGAGAGTTCGGGGTTGTTTATATATAGAATAACAGATACCCGGGAGTGAGTTACAGACTGGGATCTAATCGAGAGATCGGGGTTGGTTTATATATAGAATAACAGGTACCTGGGAGTGAGTTACAGACTGGAATCTAATCGAGGGGTTCGGGGGTGTTTATATATAGAATATCAAACACCCGGGAGTGAGTTACAGACTGGAATCTAATCGAGGGTTCAGGGTGGTTTCTATATAGAGTAACAGATACCCGGGAGTGAGTTACAGACTGGAATCTAAATGAGAGTTCAGGGTGGTTTATATATAGAATAACAGATACCCGGGAGTGAGTTACAGACTGGAATCTAAATGAGAGTTCAGGGTGGTTTACATATAGAATAACAGATACCCGAGAGTGAGTTATAGGCTGGAATCTAATCGAGGTGTTCTGGGTGGTTTATATATAGAATAACAGATACCCGAGAGTGAGTTACAGACGGGAATCTAATCGTGGGGTTTGTGGGGTTTTATATATAAAATAACAGATACCCGGGAGTGAGTTACAGACTGGAATCTAATCGAGGGGTTCGGGGTGGTTTATATATCGAATAACAGATACCCCGGAGTGAGTTCCAGACTGGAATCTAATCGAGGGGTTCGGGGTGGTTTATATATAGAATAACAGATACCCGAGAGTGAGTTACAGGCTGGAATCTAATCGAGGTGTTCTGGGTGGTTTATATATCGAATAACAGATACCCGAGAGTGAGTTACAGACGGGAATCTAATCGAGGGGTTTGGGGGGTTTTATATATAAAATAACAGATACCCGGGAGTGAGTTACAGACTGGAATCTAATCGAGGGGTTCGGGGTGGTTTATGTATCGAATAACAGATACCCGGGAGTGAGTTACAGACTGGAATCTAATCGAGGTGTTCAGGGTGGTTTATATATAGAATAACAGATACCCGGGAGTGAGTTACAGACTGGAATCTAATCGATGGGTTTCGGGGGGTTTATATATCGAATAACAGAAACCCGGGTGTGAGTTACTGACTGGAATCTAATCGAGGGGTTCAGGGTGGTTTATATACGGAATAACAGATACCCGGGAGTGAGTTACAGACTGGAATCTAATCGAGGTGTTCAGGGTTGTTTATATATAGAATAACTGATACCCGGGAGTGAGTTACAGACTGGAATCTAATCGAGGGGTTTGAGGTGGTTTATATATAGAATAACTGATACCCGGGAGTGAGTTACAGACTGGAATCTAATCGAGGGATTCAGGGTGGTTTATATATAGAATAACAGATACCCGGGAGTGAGTTACAGACTGGAATCTAATCGAGAGATCGGGGTTGGTTTATATATAGAATAACAGATACCCGGGAGTGAGTTACAGACTGGGATCTAATCGAGAGTTCGGGGTTAGTTTATATACAGAATAACAGATACCCGGGAGTGAGTTACAGACTGGAATCTAAATGAGAGTTCAGGGTGGATAATATATAGAATAACAGATACCCGGGAGTGAGTTACAGACTGGAATCTAATCGAGGGATTCAGGGTGGTTTATCGAATAACAGATACCCGGGAGTGAGTTACAGACTGGGATCTAATCGAGAGTTCGGGGTTGGTTTATAGATAGAATAACAGATACCCGGGAGTGAGTTCCAGACTGGAATCTAATCGAGGGATTCAGGGTGGTTTATATATAGACTAACAGGTACCTGGGATTGAGTTACAGACTGGAATCTAAATGAGAGTTCAGGGTGGTGTATATATAGAATAACAGATACCCGAGAGTGAGTTACAGACGGTAATCGAATAGAGGGGTTTGGGGGGTTTTATATATAAAATAGCAGACACCCAGGAGTGAGTTAAAGACTGGAATCTAATCGAGGGGTTCGGGGTGGTTTATATATCGAATAACAGATACCCAGGAGTGAGTTACACACTGGGATCTAATCCAGAGTTCGGGGTTGGTTTATACATAGAATAACAGATACCTGGGAGTGAGTGACAGACTGGGATCTAATCGAGAGTTCCGGGTTGGTTTATACATAGAAAAACAGATACCCGGGAGTGAGTTACAGACTGGAATATAATCGAGGGGTTAGGGGTGGTTTATATATAGAATAACAGATACCCGGGAGTGAGTTACAGACTGGAATCTAATCGAGGGATTCAGGTTGGTTTATATATAGAATAACAGGTACCTGGGAGTGAGTTACAGACTGGAATCTAATCGAGGGGTTCGGCGGTGTTTATATATAGAATATCAAACACCCGGGAGTGAGTTACAGACTGGAATCTAAATGAGAGTTCAGGGTGGTTTATATATAGAATAACAGATACCCGGGAGTGAGTTACAGACTGGAAACTAATCGAGGGGTTCGGGGTGGTTTATATATAGAATAACAGATACCCGGGAGTGAGTTACAGACTGGAATCTAATCGAGGGGTTCGGGGTGGTTTATATATAGAATAACAGATACCCGGGAGTGAGTTGCAGACTGGAATCTAATCGAGGGGTTCGGGGTGGTTTATATATAGAATAACAGATACCCGGGAGTGAGTTACAGGCTGGAATCTAATCGAGGTGTTCTGGGTGGTTTATATATAGAATAACAGATACCCGAGAGTGAGTTACAGACGGGAATCTAATCGAGGGGTTTGGGGGGTTTTATATATAAAATAACAGATACCCGGGAGTGAGTTACAGACTGGAATCTAATCGAGGGGTTCGGGGTGGTTTATATATAGAATAACAGATACCCGGGAGTGAGTTACAGACTGGAATCTAATCGAAGTGTTCGGGGTGGTTTATATATAGAATAACAGATACCCGGGAGTGAGTTACAGACTGGAATCTAATCGAGGGGTTCAGGGTGGTTTATATATAGAATAACAGATACCCGGGAGTGAGTTACAGACTGGAATCTAATCGAGGGGTTCGGGGTGGTTTATATATAGAATAACAGATACCCGGGAGTGTGTTACAGACTGGAATCAAATCGAGGGGTTCGGGGTGGTTTATATATAGAATAACAGATACCCGGGAGTGAGTTACAGACTGGAATCTGAATGAGAGTTCAGGGTGGTTTATATATAGAATAACAGATACCCGGGAGTGAGTTACAGACTGGGATCTAATCCAGAGTTCGGGGTTGGTTTATACATAGAATAACAGATACCTGGGAGTGAGTTACAGACTCGGATCTAATCGAGAGTTCAGGGTTGGTTTATACATAGAATAACAGGTACCTGGGAGTGAGTTACAGACTGGAATCTAATCGAGGGGTTCGGGGGTGTTTATATATAGAATATCAAACACCCGGGAGTGAGTTACAGACTGGAATCGAATCGAGGGGTTTGGGATGGTTTATATGTAGAGTAACAGATACCCGGGAGTAAGTTACAGACTGGAATCTAAATGAGAGTTCAGGGTGGTTTATATATTGAACAACAGATACCCGGGAGTGAGTTACAGACTGGAATCTCAATGAGAGTTCAGGGTGGTTTATATATAGAATAACAGATACCCGAGAGTGAGTTACAGACTGGAATCTAATCGAGGGGTTCAGGGTGGTTTATATATAAAATAACAGATACCCGAGAGTGAGTTACAGACGGGAATCTAATCGAGGGGTTTGGGGGGTTTTATATATAAAATAACAGATACCCGGGAGTGAGTTACAGACTGGAATCTAATCGAGGGTTTCGGGGTGGTTTATATATCGACTAACAGATACCCCGGAGTGAGTTACAGACTGGAATCTAATCGAGGTGTTCAGGGTGGTTTATATATAGAATAACAGATACCCGGCAGTGAGTTACAGACTGGAATCTAATCGATGGGTTTGGGGGGGTTTATATATAGAATAACAGAAACCCGGGTGTGAGTTACAGACTGGAATCTAATCGAGGGGTTCAGGGTGGTTTATATATAGAATAACAGATACCCTGGAGTGAGTTCCAGACTGGAATCTAATCGAGGTGTTCAGGGTTGTTTATATATAGTATAACAGATAGCCGAGAGTGAGTTACAGACTGGAATCTAATCGAGGGATTCAGGGTGGTTTATATATAGAATAACAGAAACCCGGGAGTGAGTTACGGACTGGAATCGAATCGAGGGGTTTGGGCTGGTTTATATATAGAATAACAGGTACCCGGGAGTGAGTTACAGACTGGAATCTAATCGAGGGTTTCAGGGTGGTTTATATATAGAATAACAGACACTCGGGAGTGAGTTACAGACTGGAATCTAAATGAGAGTTCAGGGTGGTTTGTATATAGAATAACAGACACCCGGGAGTGAGTTACAGACTGGAATCTAAATGAGAGTTCAGAGTGGTTTATATATAGAATAGCAGATACCCGGGAGTGAGTTACAGACTGGAATCTAAATGAGAGTTCAGGGTGGTTTATATATAGAATAACAGATACCCGGGAGTGAGTTACAGACTGGGATCTTATCGAGAGTTCGGGGTTGGTTTATGTATAGAATAACAGATACCCGGGAGTGAGTTACAGACTGGAATCTAAATGAGAGTTCAGGGTGGTTTATATATAGAATAACAGATACCCGGGAGTGAGTTACAGACTGGAATCTAATCGAGAGTTCAGGGTGGTTTATATATAGAATAACAGACACCCGGGAGTGAGTTACAGACTGGAATCTAATCTAGGGTTTCAGGGTGGTTTATATATAGAATAACAGATACCCGGGAGTGAGTTACAGACTGGGATCTAATCGAGAGTTCGGGGTTGGTTTATGTATAGAATAACAGATACCCGGGAGTGAGTTACAGACTGGAATCTAAATGAGAGTTCAGGGTGGTTTATATATAGAATAACAGATACCCGGGAGTGAGTTACAGACTGGAATCTAATCGAGAGTTCAGGGTGGTTTATATATCGAATAACAGACACCCGGGAGTGAGTTACAGACTGGAATCTAATCTAGGGTTTCAGGGTGGTTTATATATAGAATAACAGATACCCGGGAGTGAGTTACAGACTGGAATCTAAATGAGAGTTCAGGGTGGTTTATATGTAGAATAACAGATACCCGGGAGTGAGTACAGACTGGGATCTAATCAAGAGTTCGGGGTTGGTTTATATATAGAATAACGGATACCCGGGAGTGAGTTACAGACTGGAACCTAATCGAGGGGTTCAGGGTGGTTTATATAGAGAGTAACCGATACCCGGGAGTGAGTTACAGACTGGAATCTAATCGAGGGGTTCGGGGTGGTTTATATATATAGAATAACAGATACCCGAGAGTCAGTTACAGACTGAAATCTAAATGAGAGTTCAGTGTGGTTTACATATAGAAGAACAGATACCCGGGAGTGAGTTACAGACTGGAATCTAAATGAGAGTTCAGGGTGGTTTATATATAGAATAACAGATACCCGGGAGTGAGTTACAGACTGGAATCTAAATGAGAGTTCAGGGTGGTTTATATATAGAATAACAGATACCCGGGAGTGAGTTTCAGACTGGAATCTAATCGCGGGGTTCGGGGTGGTTTAAGTATAGAATAATAGATACCCGGGAGTGAGTTACAGACTGGAATCTAAATGCGAGTTCAGGGTGGTTTATATATCGAATAACAGATACCCGGGAGTGAGTTACAGACTGGAATCTAATCGAGGCGTTCGGAGTGGTTTATATATAGAATAACAGATACCCGGGAGTGAGTTACAGACTGGAATCTAATTGAGGGATTCAGGGTGGTTTATATATAGAATAACAGATACCCAGGAATGAGTTACAGACTGGGATCTAATCGAGAGTTCGGGGTTGGTTTATATATAGAATAACAAATACCCGGGAGTGAGTTACAGACTGGAATCTAATCGAGAGATCGGGGTTGGTTTATATATAGAATAACAGATACCCGGGAGTGAGTTACAGACTGGAATCTAAATGAGAGTTCAGGGTGGTTTATATATAGAATAACAGATACCCGGGAGTGAGTTACAGACTGGGATCTAATCGAGAGTTCGGGGTTAGTTTATATACAGAATAACAGATACCCGGGAGTGAGTTACAGACTGGAATCTAAATGAGAGTTCAGGGTGGATAATATATAGAATAACAGATACCCGGGAGTGAGTTACAGACTGGAATCTAATCGAGGGATTCAGGGTGGTTTATCGAATAACACATACCCGGGACTGAGTTACAGACTGGGATCTAATCGAGAGTTCGGGGTTGGTTTATAGATAGAATAACAGATACCCGGGAGTGAGTTCCAGACTGGAATCTAATCGAGGGATTCAGGGTGGTTTATAGAGAGACTAACAGGTACCTGGGATTGAGTTCCAGACTGGAATCTAATTGAGGGTTTCGGGGGGGTTTATATATAGAATATCAAAGACCCGGGTGTGAGTTACAGACTGGAATCTAATCGAGGGGTTCGGGATGGTTTATATATAGAATAACAGGTACCCGGGAGTGAGTTACAGACTGGAATCTAATCGAGAGTTCGGGGTTGGTTTATATGTAGAATAACAGACACCCGGGAGTGAGTTACAGACTGGAATCTAATCGAGGGGTTCAGGGTGGTTTATATATAGAATAACAGATACCCGGGAGTGAGTTACAGACTGGAATCTAATCGAGGGATTCGGGGTGGTTTATATATATAGAATAACAGATACCCGAGAGTCAGTTACAGACTGAAATCTAAATGAGAGTTCAGGGTGGTTTACATTTTGAAGAACAGATACCCGGGAGTGAGTTACAGACTGGAATCTAAATGAGAGTTCAGGGTGGTTTATATATAGAATAACAGATACCCGGGAGTGAGTTACAGACTGGAATCTAAATGAGAGTTCAGGGTGGTTTATATATAGAATAACAGATACCCGGGAGTGAGTTTCAGACTGGAATCTAATCGCGGGGTTCGGGGTGGTTTTAGTATAGAATAATAGATACCCGGGAGTGAGTTACAGACTGGAATCTAAATGCGAGTTCAGGGTGGTTTATATATCGAATAACAGATACCCGGGAGTGAGTTACAGACTGGAATCTAATCGAGGGGTTCGGAGTGGTTTATATATAGAATAACAGATACCCGGGAGTGAGTTACAGACTGGAATCTAATTGAGGAATTCAGGGTGGTTTATATATAGAATAACAGATACCCAGGAATGAGTTACAGACTGGGATCTAATCGAGAGTTCGGGGTTGGTTTATATATAGAATAACAAATACCCGGGAGTGAGTTACAGACTGGAATCTAATCGAGAGATCGGGGTTGGTTTATATATAGAATAACAGATACCCGGGAGTGAGTTACAGACTGGAATCTAAATGCGAGTTCAGGGTGGTTTATATATCGAATAACAGATACCCGGGAGTGAGTTACAGACTGGAATCTAATCGAGGGGTTCGGAGTGGTTTATATATAGAATAACAGATACCCGGGAGTGAGTTACAGACTGGAATCTAATTGAGGGATTCAGGGTGGTTTATATATAGAATAACAGATACCCAGGAATGAGTTACAGACTGGGATCTAATCGAGAGTTCGGGGTTGGTTTATATATAGAATAACAAATACCCGGGAGTGAGTTACAGACTGGAATCTAATCGAGAGATCGGGGTTGGTTTATATATAGAATAACAGATACCCGGGAGTGAGTTACAGACTGGAATCTAAATGAGAGTTCAGGGTGGTTTATATATAGAATAACAGATACCCGGGAGTGAGTTACAGACTGGGATCTAATCGAGAGTTCGGGGTTAGTTTATATACAGAATAACAGATACCCGGGAGTGAGTTACAGACTGGAATCTAAATGAGAGTTCAGGGTGGATAATATATAGAATAACAGATACCCGGGAGTGAGTTACAGTCTGGAATCTAATCGAGGGATTCAGGGTGGTTTATCGAATAACACATACCCGGGACTGAGTTACAGACTGGGATCTAATCGAGGGGTTCGGGATGGTTTATATATAGAATAACAGGTACCCGGGAGTGAGTTACAGACTGGAATCTAATCGAGAGTTCGGGGTTGGTTTATATGTAGAATAACAGACACCCGGGAGTGAGTTACAGACTGGAATCTAATCGAGGGGTTCAGGGTGGTTTATATATAGAATAACAGATACCCGGGAGTGAGTTACAGACTGGAATCTAATCGAGGGATTCAGGTTGGTTTATAAAAAGAATAACAGATGCCCGGGAGTGAGTTACAGACTGGAATCTAAATGAGAGTTCAGGGTGGTTTATATATAGAAAAACAGATACCCGAGAGTGGGTTATAGGCTGGAATCTAATCGAGGGGTTCACGGTGGTTTATATATAGAATAACAGATACCCGGGAGTGAGTTACAGACTGGAATCTAATCGAGGAGTTCGGGGTGGTTTATATACAAAATAACAGACACCCGGGAGTGAGTTACAGACTGGAATCTAATCGAGGGGTTCGGGGTGGTTTATATACAGAATAACAGATACCCGGGAGTGAGTTACAGACTGGAATCTAATCGCGGGGTTCGGGGTGGTTTATATATAGAATAACAGATACCCGGCAGTGAGTTACAGACTGGAATCTAATCGATGGGTTTGGGGGGGTTTATATATAGAATAACAGATACCCTGTAGTGAGTTCCAGACTGGAATCGAATCGAGGTGTTCAGGGTTGTTTATATATAGTATAACAGATACCCGAGAGTGAGTTACAGACTGGAATCTAATCGAGGGGTTTGAGGTGGTTTATATATAGAATAACAGATACCCGGGAGTGAGTTACAGACTGGAATCTAATCGAGGGGTTTGAGGTGGTTTATATATAGAATAACTGATACCCGGGAGTGAGTTACAGACTGGAATCTAATCGAGGGATTCAGGGTGGTTTATATATAGAATAACAGAAACCCGGGAGTGAGTTACGGACTGGAATCTAATCGAGGGGTTTGGGGTGGTTTATATATAGAATAACAGGTACCCGGGAGTGAGTTACAGACTGGAATCTAATCGAGGGTTTCAGGGTGGTTTATATATAGAATAACAGACACTCGGGAGTGAGTTACAGACTGGAATCTAAATGAGAGTTCAGGGTGGTTTATATATAGAATAACAGACACCCGGGAGTGAGTTACAGACTGGAATCTAAATGAGAGTTCAGGGTGGTTTATATATAGAATAGCAGATACCCGGGAGTGAGTTACAGACTGGAATCTAAATGAGAGTTCAGGGTGGTTTATATATAGAATAACAGATACCCGGGAGTGAGTTACAGACTGGGATCTAATCGAGAGTTCGGGGTTGGTTTATGTATAGAATAACAGATACCCGGGAGTGAGTTACTGACTGGAATCTAAATGAGAGTTCAGGGTGGTTTATATATAGAATAGCAGATACCCGGGAGTGAGTTACAGACTGGAATCTAAATGAGAGTTCAGGGTGGTTTATATATAGAATAACAGATACCCGGGAGTGAGTTACAGACTGGGATCTAATCGAGAGTTCGGGGTTGGTTTATGTATAGAATAACAGATACCCGGGAGTGAGTTACTGACTGGAATCTAAATGAGAGTTCAGGGTGGTTTATATAGAGAATAACAGATACCCGGGAGTGAGTTACAGACTGGGATCTAATCGAGAGTTCGGGGTTGGTTTACGTATAGAATAACAGATACCCGGGAGTGAGTTACAGACTGGAATCTAATCGAGAGATCGGGGTTGGTTTATATATAGAATAACAGATACCCGGGAGTGAGTTACAGACTGGGATCTCATCGAGAGTTCGGGGTTAGTTTATATACAGAATAACAGATACCCGGGAGTGAGTTACAGACTGGAATCTAAATGAGAGTTCAGGGTGGTTTATATATAGAATAACAGATACCCGGGAGTGAGTTACAGACTGGAATCTAAATGAGAGTTCAGGGTGGATAATATATAGAATAACAGATACCCGGGAGTGAGTTACAGACTGGAATCTAATCGAGGGATTCAGGGTGGTTTATCGAATAACAGATACCCGGGAGTGAGTTACAGACTGGGATCTAATCGAGAGTTCGGGGTTGGTTTATAGATAGAATAACAGATACCCGGGAGTGAGTTACAGACTGGAATCTAATCGAGGGTTTCGGGGGGGTTTATATATAGAATATCAAAGACCCGGGTGTGAGTTACAGACTGGAATCTAATCGAGGGGTTCGGGATGGTTTATATATAGAATAACAGGTACCCGGGAGTGAGTTACAGACTGGAATCTAATCGAGTGTTCGGGGTTGGTTTATATGTAGAATAACAGACACCCGGGAGTGAGTTACAGACTGGAATCTAATCGAGGGGTTCAGGGTGGTTTATATATAGAATAACAGATACCCGGGAGTGAGTTACAGACTGGAATCTAATCGAGGGATTCAGGTTGGTTTATATATAGAATAACAGATGCCCGGGAGTGAGTTACAGACTGGAATCTAAATGAGAGTTCAGGGTGGTTTATATATAGAATAACAGATACCCGAGAGTGAGTTACAGGCTGGAATCTAATCGAGGTGTTCTGGGTGGTTTATATATAGAATAACAGATACCCGAGAGTGAGTTCCAGACGGGAATCTAATAGAGGGGTTTGGGGGGTTTTATATATAAAATAACAGACACCCAGGAGTGAGTTAAAGACTGGAATCTAATCGAGGGGTTCGGGGTGGTTTATATATCGAATAACAGATACCCGGGAGTGAGTTACACACTGGGATCTAATCCAGAGTTCGGGGTTGGTTTAT
This sequence comes from Mustelus asterias, assembly GCF_964213995.1. Taxonomy (NCBI): domain Eukaryota; kingdom Metazoa; phylum Chordata; class Chondrichthyes; order Carcharhiniformes; family Triakidae; genus Mustelus; species Mustelus asterias. The sequence continues at coordinate 194,604 of NW_027595346.1, forward strand.
ACATAGAAGAACAGATACCCGGGAGTGAGTTACAGACTGGGATCGAATCGAGAGTTCGGGGTTGGTTTATATAAAGAATAACAGATACCCGGGAGTGAGTTACAGACTGGAATCTAATCGATGGGTTTGGGGGGGTTTATATATAGAATAACAGAAACCCGGCAGTGAGTTACAGACTGGAATCTAATCGATGGGTTAGGGGGGGTTTATATATAGAATAACAGAAACCCGGGTGTGAGTTACAGACTGGAATCTAATCGAGGGGTTCACGGTGGTTTATATATAGAATAACAGATACCCTGGAGTGAGTTCCAGACTGGAATCTAATCGAGGTGTTCAGGGTTGTTTATATATAGTATAACAGATACCCGAGAGTGAGTTACAGACTGGAATCTAATCGAGGGGTTTGAGGTGGTTTATATATAGAATAACAGATACCCGGGAGTGAGTTACAGACTGGAATCTAATCGAGGGGTTTGAGGTGGTTTATATATAGAATAACTGATACCCGGGAGTGAGTTACAGACTGGAATCTAATCGAGGGATTCAGGGTGGTTTATATGTAGAATAACAGAAACCCGGGAGTGAGTTACGGACTGGAATCTCATCGAGGGGTTTGGGGTGGTTTATATATAGAATAACAGGTACCCGGGAGTGAGTTACAGACTGGAATCTAATCGAGGGTTTCAGGGTGGTTTATATATAGAATACAGTAAGAAGTTTAACAACACCAGGTTAAAGTCCAACAGGTTTATTTGGTAGCAAAAGTTTGGGGGGGTTTATATATAGAATAACAGAAACCCGGGTGTGAGTTACAGACTGGAATCTAATCGAGGGGTTCACGGTGGTTTATATATAGAATAACAGATACCCTGGAGTGAGTTCCAGACTGGAATCTAATCGAGGTGTTCAGGGTTGTTTATATATAGTATAACAGATACCCGAGAGTGAGTTACAGACTGGAATCTAATCGAGGGGTTTGAGGTGGTTTATATATAGAATAACAGATACCCGGGAGTGAGTTACAGACTGGAAATAGTTTAACAACTGGAAAAAAATAACTTTTGCTACCAAATAAACCTGTTGGACTTTAACCTGGTGTTGTTAAACTTCTTACTGTGTTTACCCCAGTCCAACGCCGGCATCTCCACATCATATATATAGAATAACAGATACCCGGGAGTGAGTTACAGACTGGAATCTAAATGAGAGTTCAGGGTGGTTTATATATAGAATAGCAGATACCCGGGAGTGAGTTACTGACTGGAATCTAAATGAGAGTTCAGGGTGGTTTATATATAGAATAACAGATACCCGGGAGTGAGTTACAGACTGGGATCTAATCGAGAGTTCGGGGTTGGTTTATGTGTAGAATAACAGATACCCGGGAGTGAGTTACAGACTGGAATCTAATCGAGAGATAGGGGTTGGTTTATATATAGAATAACAGATACCCGGGAGTGAGTTACAGACTGGAATCTAAATGAGAGTTCAGGGTGGTTTATATATAGAATAACAGACACCCGGGAGTGAGTTACAGACTGGGATCGAATCGAGAGTTCGGGGTTAGTTTATATACAGAATAACAGATACCTGGGAGTGAGTTACAGACTGGAATCTAAATGAGAGTTCAGGGTGGTTTATATATAGAATAACAGATACCCGGGAGTGAGTTACAGACTGGAATCTAAATGAGAGTTCAGGGTGGATAATATATAGAATAACAGATACCCGGGAGTGAGTTACAGACTGGAATCTAATCGAGGGATTCAGGGTGGTTTATCGAATAACAGATACCCGGGAGTGAGTTACAGACTGGGATCTAATCGAGAGTTCGGGGTTGGTTTATAGATAGAATAACAGATACCCGGGAGTGAGTTACAGACTGGAATCTCATCGAGGGATTCAGGGTGGTTTATATATAGACTAACAGGTACCTGGGATTGAGTTACAGACTGGAATCTAATCGAGTGTTCGGGGTTGGTTTATATGTAGAATAACAGACACCCGGGAGTGAGTTACAGACTGGAATCTAATCGAGGGGTTCAGGGTGGTTTATATATAGAATAACAGATACCCGGGAGTGAGTTACAGACTGGAATCTAATCGAGGGATTCAGGTTGGTTTATATATAGAATAACAGATGCCCGGGAGTGAGTTACAGACTGGAATCTAAATGAGAGTTCAGGGTGGTTTATATGTAGAATAACAGATACCCGAGAGTGAGTTACAGGCTGGAATCGAATCGAGGTGTTCTGGGTGGTTTATATATAGAATAACAGATACCCGAGAGTGAGTTACAGACGGGAATCTAATAGAGGGGTTTGGGGGGTTTTATATCTAAAATAACAGACACCCAGGAGTGAGTTAAAGACTGGAATCTAATCGAGGGGTTCGGGGTGGTTTATATATCGAATAACAGATACCCGGGAGTGAGTTACACACTGGGATCTAATCCAGAGTTCGGGGTTGGTTTATACATAGAATAACAGATACCTGGGAGTGAGTGACAGACTGGGATCTAATCGAGAGTTCCGGGTTGGTTTATACATAGAAAAACAGATACCCGGGAGTGAGTTACAGACTGGGATCTAAATGAGAGTTCAGGGTGGTTTATATATCGAATAACAGATACCCGGGAGTGAGTTACAGACTGGAAACTAATCGAGGGGTTCGGGGTGGTTTATATGTAGAATAACAGATACCCGGGAGTGAGTTACAGACTGGAATCTAATCGAGGGGTTCGGGGTGGTTTATATATAGAATAACAGATACCCGGGAGTGAGTTGCAGACTGGAATCTAATCGAGGGGTTCGGGGTGGTTTATATATAGAATAACAGATACCCGGGAGTGAGTTACAGGCTGGAATCTAATCGAGGTGTTCTGGGTGGTTTATATATAGAATAACAGATACCCGGGAGTGAGTTTCAGACTGGAATCTAATCGAGGGGTTCGGGGTGGTTTATATATAGAATAACAGATACCCGGGAGTGAGTTACAGACTGGAATCTAATCGAAGTGTTCGGGGTGGTTTATATATAGAATAACAGATACCCGGGAGTGAGTTACAGACTGGAATCTAATCGAGGGGTTCAGGGTGGTTTATATATAGAATAACAGATACCCGGGAGTGAGTTACAGACTGGAATCTAAATGAGAGTTCAGGGTGGTTTATATATCGAATAACAGATACCCGGGAGTGAGTTACAGACTGGAATCTAATCGAGGGATTCAGGGTGGTTTATAGATAGAATAACAGATACTCGGGAGTGAGGTAAAGGCTGGAATCTAAGAGAGGGATTCAGGGTGGTTTATATATATAGAATAACAGATACCCGGGAGTGAGTTACAGACTGGAATCTAATCAAGGGGTTCGGGGTGGTTTATAGAATAACAGATACCCGGGAGTGAGTTACAGACTGGAATCTAATCGAGGGATTCAGGGTGGTTTATATATTGAATAACAGGTACCTGGGAGTGAGTTACAGACTGGAATCTAATCGAGGGGTTCGGGGTTCGTTTATACATAGAATAACAGATACCCGGGAATGAGTTACAGACTGGAATCTAATCGAGGGTTCAGGGTGGTTTATATATAGAGTAACAGATACCCGGGAGTGAGTTACAGACTGGAATCTAATCGAGGGATTCAGGGTGGTTTATAGAATAACAGATACCCGGGAGTGAGTTACAGACTGGAATCTAATCGAGGGGTTCAGGGTGGTTTATATATAGAATAACAGGTACCTGGGAGAGAGTTACAGACTGGAATCGAATCGAGGGGTTCAGGGTTGTTTATCTCTAGAATAACAGGTACCTGGGAGTGAGTTACAGACTGGAATCTAATCGAGGGGTTCAGGGTGGTTTATCTCTAGAATAACAGATACCCGGGAGTGAGTTACAGACTGGAATCTAATCGAGGGATTCAGGGTGGTTTATATATAGAATAACAGATACCCGGGAGTGAGTTACAGACTGGAATCTAATCGAGAGTTCAGGGTTGGTTTATACATAGAAAAACAGATACCCGGGAGTGAGTTACAGACTGGGATATAATCGAGAGTTCGGGGTTGGTTTATATATAGAATAACAAACACCCGGGAGTGAGTTACAGACTGGAATCTAATCGAGGTGTTAGGGGTGGTTTATATATGGAATAACAGATACCCGGGAGTGAGTTACAGACTGGAATCTAATCGAGGGGTTCAGGGTGGTTTATATATAGAATAACAGATACCCGGGAGTGAGTTCCAGACTGGAATCTAAATGAGAGTTCAGGGTGGTTTATATATAGAATAACAGATACCCGGGAGTGAGTTACAGACTGGAAACTAATCGAGGGGTTCGGGGTGGTTTATATATAGAATAACAGATACCCGGGAGTGAGTTACAGACTGGAATCTAATCGAGGGGTTCGGGGTGGTTTATATATAGAATAACAGATACCCGGGAGTGAGTTGCAGACTGGAATCTAATCGAGGGGTTCGGGGTGGTTTATATATAGAATAACAGATACCCGGGAGTGAGTTACAGGCTGGAATCTAATCGAGGTGTTCTGGGTGGTTTATATATAGAATAACAGATACCCGAGAGTGAGTTACAGACGGGAATCTAATCGAGGGGTTTGGGGGGTTTTATATATAAAATAACAGATACCCGGGAGTGAGTTACAGACTGGAATCTAATCGAGGGGTTCGGGGTGGTTTATATATAGAATAACAGATACCCGGGAGTGAGTTACAGACTGGAATCTAATCGAAGTGTTCGGGGTGGTTTATATATAGAATAACAGATACCCGGGAGTGAGTTACAGACTGGAATCTAATCGAGGGGTTCAGGGTGGTTTATATATAGAATAACAGATACCCGGGAGTGAGTTACAGACTGGAATCTAATCGAGGGGTTCGGGGTGGTTTATATATAGAATAACAGATACCCGGGAGTGTGTTACAGACTGGAATCAAATCGAGGGGTTCGGGGTGGTTTATATATAGAATAACAGATACCCGGGAGTGAGTTACAGACTGGAATCTGAATGAGAGTTCAGGGTGGTTTATATATAGAATAACAGATACCCGGGAGTGAGTTACAGACTGGGATCTAATCCAGAGTTCGGGGTTGGTTTATACACAGAATAACAGATACCTGGGAGTGAGTTACAGACTCGGATCTAATCGAGAGTTCAGGGTTGGTTTATACATAGAATAACAGGTACCTGGGAGTGAGTTACAGACTGGAATCTAATCGAGGGGTTCGGGGGTGTTTATATATAGAATATCAAACACCCGGGAGTGAGTTACAGACTGGAATCGAATCGAGGGGTTTGGGATGGTTTATATGTAGAGTAACAGATACCCGGGAGTAAGTTACAGACTGGAATCTAAATGAGAGTTCAGGGTGGTTTATATATAGAACAACAGATACCCGGGAGTGAGTTACAGACTGGAATCTTAATGAGAGTTCAGGGTGGTTTATATATAGAATAACAGATACCCGAGAGTGAGTTACAGACTGGAATCTAATCGAGGGGTTCAGGGTGGTTTATATATAAAATAACAGATACCCGAGAGTGAGTTACAGACGGGAATCTAATCGAGGGGTTTGGGGGGTTTTATATATAAAATAACAGATACCCGGGAGTGAGTTACAGACTGGAATCTAATCGAGGGTTTCGGGGTGGTTTATATATCGACTAACAGATACCCCGGAGTGAGTTACAGACTGGAATCTAATCGAGGTGTTCAGGGTGGTTTATATATAGAATAACAGATACCCGGCAGTGAGTTACAGACTGGAATCTAATCGATGGGTTTGGGGGGGTTTATATATAGAATAACAGAAACCCGGGTGTGAGTTACAGACTGGAATCTAATCGAGGGGTTCAGGGTGGTTTATATATAGAATAACAGATACCCTGGAGTGAGTTCCAGACTGGAATCTAATCGAGGTGTTCAGGGTTGTTTATATATAGTATAACAGATAGCCGAGAGTGAGTTACAGACTGGAATCTAATCGAGGGATTCAGGGTGGTTTATATATAGAATAACAGAAACCCGGGAGTGAGTTACGGACTGGAATCGAATCGAGGGGTTTGGGCTGGTTTATATATAGAATAACAGGTACCCGGGAGTGAGTTACAGACTGGAATCTAATCGAGGGTTTCAGGGTGGTTTATATATAGAATAACAGACACTCGGGAGTGAGTTACAGACTGGAATCTAAATGAGAGTTCAGGGTGGTTTGTATATAGAATAACAGACACCCGGGAGTGAGTTACAGACTGGAATCTAAATGAGAGTTCAGAGTGGTTTATATATAGAATAGCAGATACCCGGGAGTGAGTTACAGACTGGAATCTAAATGAGAGTTCAGGGTGGTTTATATATAGAATAACAGATACCCGGGAGTGAGTTACAGACTGGGATCTTATCGAGAGTTCGGGGTTGGTTTATGTATAGAATAACAGATACCCGGGAGTGAGTTACAGACTGGAATCTAAATGAGAGTTCAGGGTGGTTTATATATAGAATAACAGATACCCGGGAGTGAGTTACAGACTGGAATCTAATCGAGAGTTCAGGGTGGTTTATATATAGAATAACAGACACCCGGGAGTGAGTTACAGACTGGAATCTAATCTAGGGTTTCAGGGTGGTTTATATATAGAATAACAGATACCCGGGAGTGAGTTACAGACTGGGATCTAATCGAGAGTTCGGGGTTGGTTTATGTATAGAATAACAGATACCCGGGAGTGAGTTACAGACTGGAATCTAAATGAGAGTTCAGGGTGGTTTATATATAGAATAACAGATACCCGGGAGTGAGTTACAGACTGGAATCTAATCGAGAGTTCAGGGTGGTTTATATATAGAATAACAGACACCCGGGAGTGAGTTACAGACTGGAATCTAATCTAGGGTTTCAGGGTGGTTTATATAGAGAATAACAGATACCCGGGAGTGAGTTACAGACTGGAATCTAAATGAGAGTTCAGGGTGGTTTATATGTAGAATAACAGATACCCGGGAGTGAGTACAGACTGGGATCTAATCAAGAGTTCGGGGTTGGTTTATATATAGAATAACGGATACCCGGGAGTGAGTTACAGACTGGAACCTAATCGAGGGGTTCAGGGTGGTTTATATAGAGAGTAACAGATACCCGGGAGTGAGTTACAGACTGGAATCTAATCGAGGGGTTCGGGGTGGTTTATATATATAGAATAACAGATACCCGAGAGTCAGTTACAGACTGAAATCTAAATGAGAGTTCAGGGTGGTTTACATATAGAAGAACAGATACCCGGGAGTGAGTTACAGACTGGAATCTAAATGAGAGTTCAGGGTGGTTTATATATAGAATAACAGATACCCGGGAGTGAGTTACAGACTGGAATCTAAATGAGAGCTCAGGGTGGTTTATATATAGAATAACAGATACCCGGGAGTGAGTTTCAGACTGGAATCTAATCGCGGGGTTCGGGGTGGTTTAAGTATAGAATAATAGATACCCGGGAGTGAGTTACAGACTGGAATCTAAATGCGAGTTCAGGGTGGTTTATATATCGAATAACAGATACCCGGGAGTGAGTTACAGACTGGAATCTAATCGAGGGGTTCGGAGTGGTTTATATATAGAATAACAGATACCCGGGAGTGAGTTACAGACTGGAATCTAATTGAGGGATTCAGGGTGGTTTATATATAGAATAACAGATACCCAGGAATGAGTTACAGACTGGGATCTAATCGAGAGTTCGGGGTTGGTTTATATATAGAATAACAAATACCCGGGAGTGAGTTACAGACTGGAATCTAATCGAGAGATCGGGGTTGGTTTATATATAGAATAACAGATACCCGGGAGTGAGTTACAGACTGGAATCTAAATGAGAGTTCAGGGTGGTTTATATATAGAATAACAGATACCCGGGAGTGAGTTACAGACTGGGATCTAATCGAGAGTTCGGGGTTAGTTTATATACAGAATAACAGATACCCGGGAGTGAGTTACAGACTGGAATCTAAATGAGAGTTCAGGGTGGATAATATATAGAATAACAGATACCCGGGAGTGAGTTACAGACTGGAATCTAATCGAGGGATTCAGGGTGGTTTATCGAATAACACATACCCGGGACTGAGTTACAGACTGGGATCTAATCGAGAGTTCGGGGTTGGTTTATAGATAGAATAACAGATACCCGGGAGTGAGTTCCAGACTGGAATCTAATCGAGGGATTCAGGGTGGTTTATAGAGAGACTAACAGGTACCTGGGATTGAGTTCCAGACTGGAATCTAATTGAGGGTTTCGGGGGGGTTTATATATAGAATATCAAAGACCCGGGTGTGAGTTACAGACTGGAATCTAATCGAGGGGTTCGGGATGGTTTATATATAGAATAACAGGTACCCGGGAGTGAGTTACAGACTGGAATCTAATCGAGAGTTCGGGGTTGGTTTATATGTAGAATAACAGACACCCGGGAGTGAGTTACAGACTGGAATCTAATCGAGGGGTTCAGGGTGGTTTATATATAGAATAACAGATACCCGGGAGTGAGTTACAGACTGGAATCTAATCGAGGGATTCGGGGTGGTTTATATATATAGAATAACAGATACCCGAGAGTCAGTTACAGACTGAAATCTAAATGAGAGTTCAGGGTGGTTTACATTTTGAAGAACAGATACCCGGGAGTGAGTTACAGACTGGAATCTAAATGAGAGTTCAGGGTGGTTTATATATAGAATAACAGATACCCGGGAGTGAGTTACAGACTGGAATCTAAATGAGAGTTCAGGGTGGTTTATATATAGAATAACAGATACCCGGGAGTGAGTTTCAGACTGGAATCTAATCGCGGGGTTCGGGGTGGTTTAAGTATAGAATAATAGATACCCGGGAGTGAGTTACAGACTGGAATCTAAATGCGAGTTCAGGGTGGTTTATATATCGAATAACAGATACCCGGGAGTGAGTTACAGACTGGAATCTAATCGAGGGGTTCGGAGTGGTTTATATATAGAATAACAGATACCCGGGAGTGAGTTACAGACTGGAATCTAATTGAGGGATTCAGGGTGGTTTATATATAGAATAACAGATACCCAGGAATGAGTTACAGACTGGGATCTAATCGAGAGTTCGGGGTTGGTTTATATATAGAATAACAAATACCCGGGAGTGAGTTACAGACTGGAATCTAATCGAGAGATCGGGGTTGGTTTATATATAGAATAACAGATACCCGGGAGTGAGTTACAGACTGGAATCTAAATGCGAGTTCAGGGTGGTTTATATATCGAATAACAGATACCCGGGAGTGAGTTACAGACTGGAATCTAATCGAGGGGTTCGGAGTGGTTTATATATAGAATAACAGATACCCGGGAGTGAGTTACAGACTGGAATCTAATTGAGGGATTCAGGGTGGTTTATATATAGAATAACAGATACCCAGGAATGAGTTACAGACTGGGATCTAATCGAGAGTTCGGGGTTGGTTTATATATAGAATAACAAATACCCGGGAGTGAGTTACAGACTGGAATCTAATCGAGAGATCGGGGTTGGTTTATATATAGAATAACAGATACCCGGGAGTGAGTTACAGACTGGAATCTAAATGAGAGTTCAGGGTGGTTTATATATAGAATAACAGATACCCGGGAGTGAGTTACAGACTGGGATCTAATCGAGAGTTCGGGGTTAGTTTATATACAGAATAACAGATACCCGGGAGTGAGTTACAGACTGGAATCTAAATGAGAGTTCAGGGTGGATAATATATAGAATAACAGATACCCGGGAGTGAGTTACAGACTGGAATCTAATCGAGGGATTCAGGGTGGTTTATCGAATAACACATACCCGGGACTGAGTTACAGACTGGGATCTAATCGAGAGTTCGGGGTTGGTTTATAGATAGAATAACAGATACCCGGGAGTGAGTTCCAGACTGGAATCTAATCGAGGGATTCAGGGTGGTTTATAGAGAGACTAACAGGTACCTGGGATTGAGTTCCAGACTGGAATCTAATTGAGGGTTTCGGGGGGGTTTATATATAGAATATCAAAGACCCGGGTGTGAGTTACAGACTGGAATCTAATCGAGGGGTTCGGGATGGTTTATATATAGAATAACAGGTACCCGGGAGTGAGTTACAGACTGGAATCTAATCGAGAGTTCGGGGTTGGTTTATATGTAGAATAACAGACACCCGGGAGTGAGTTACAGACTGGAATCTAATCGAGGGGTTCAGGGTGGTTTATATATAGAATAACAGATACCCGGGAGTGAGTTACAGACTGGAATCTAATCGAGGGATTCAGGTTGGTTTATATATAGAATAACAGATGCCCGGGAGTGAGTTACAGACTGGAATCTAAATGAGAGTTCAGGGTGGTTTATATATAGAAAAACAGATACCCGAGAGTGGGTTATAGGCTGGAATCTAATCGAGGGGTTCACGGTGGTTTATATATAGAATAACAGATACCCGGGAGTGAGTTACAGACTGGAATCTAATCGAGGAGTTCGGGGTGGTTTATATACAAAATAACAGACACCCGGGAGTGAGTTACAGACTGGAATCTAATCGAGGGGTTCGGGGTGGTTTATATACAGAATAACAGATACCCGGGAGTGAGTTACAGACTGGAATCTAATCGCGGGGTTCGGGGTGGTTTATATATAGAATAACAGATACCCGGCAGTGAGTTACAGACTGGAATCTAATCGATGGGTTTGGGGGGGTTTATATATAGAATAACAGATACCCTGGAGTGAGTTCCAGACTGGAATCGAATCGAGGTGTTCAGGGTTGTTTATATATAGTATAACAGATACCCGAGAGTGAGTTACAGACTGGAATCTAATCGAGGGGTTTGAGGTGGTTTATATATAGAATAACAGATACCCGGGAGTGAGTTACAGACTGGAATCTAATCGAGGGGTTTGAGGTGGTTTATATATAGAATAACTGATACCCGGGAGTGAGTTACAGACTGGAATCTAATCGAGGGATTCAGGGTGGTTTATATATAGAATAACAGAAACCCGGGAGTGAGTTACGGACTGGAATCTAATCGAGGGGTTTGGGGTGGTTTATATATAGAATAACAGGTACCCGGGAGTGAGTTACAGACTGGAATCTAATCGAGGGTTTCAGGGTGGTTTATATATAGAATAACAGACACTCGGGAGTGAGTTACAGACTGGAATCTAAATGAGAGTTCAGGGTGGTTTATATATAGAATAACAGACACCCGGGAGTGAGTTACAGACTGGAATCTAAATGAGAGTTCAGGGTGGTTTATATATAGAATAGCAGATACCCGGGAGTGAGTTACAGACTGGAATCTAAATGAGAGTTCAGGGTGGTTTATATATAGAATAACAGATACCCGGGAGTGAGTTACAGACTGGGATCTAATCGAGAGTTCGGGGTTGGTTTATGTATAGAATAACAGATACCCGGGAGTGAGTTACTGACTGGAATCTAAATGAGAGTTCAGGGTGGTTTATATATAGAATAGCAGATACCCGGGAGTGAGTTACAGACTGGAATCTAAATGAGAGTTCAGGGTGGTTTATATATAGAATAACAGATACCCGGGAGTGAGTTACAGACTGGGATCTAATCGAGAGTTCGGGGTTGGTTTATGTATAGAATAACAGATACCCGGGAGTGAGTTACTGACTGGAATCTAAATGAGAGTTCAGGGTGGTTTATATAGAGAATAACAGATACCCGGGAGTGAGTTACAGACTGGGATCTAATCGAGAGTTCGGGGTTGGTTTACGTATAGAATAACAGATACCCGGGAGTGAGTTACAGACTGGAATCTAATCGAGAGATCGGGGTTGGTTTATATATAGAATAACAGATACCCGGGAGTGAGTTACAGACTGGGATCTCATCGAGAGTTCGGGGTTAGTTTATATACAGAATAACAGATACCCGGGAGTGAGTTACAGACTGGAATCTAAATGAGAGTTCAGGGTGGTTTATATATAGAATAACAGATACCCGGGAGTGAGTTACAGACTGGAATCTAAATGAGAGTTCAGGGTGGATAATATATAGAATAACAGATACCCGGGAGTGAGTTACAGACTGGAATCTAATCGAGGGATTCAGGGTGGTTTATCGAATAACAGATACCCGGGAGTGAGTTACAGACTGGGATCTAATCGAGAGTTCGGGGTTGGTTTATAGATAGAATAACAGATACCCGGGAGTGAGTTACAGACTGGAATCTAATCGAGGGTTTCGGGGGGGTTTATATATAGAATATCAAAGACCCGGGTGTGAGTTACAGACTGGAATCTAATCGAGGGGTTCGGGATGGTTTATATATAGAATAACAGGTACCCGGGAGTGAGTTACAGACTGGAATCTAATCGAGTGTTCGGGGTTGGTTTATATGTAGAATAACAGACACCCGGGAGTGAGTTACAGACTGGAATCTAATTGAGGGGTTTGAGGTGGTTTATATATAGAATAACTGATACCCGGGAGTGAGTTACAGACTGGAATCTAAATGAGAGTTCAGGGTGGTTTATATATAGAACAACAGATACCCGGGAGTGAGTTACAGACTGGAATCTTAATGAGAGTTCAGGGTGGTTTATATATAGAATAACAGATACCCGAGAGTGAGTTACAGACTGGAATCTAATCGAGGGGTTCAGGGTGGTTTATATATAAAATAACAGATACCCGAGAGTGAGTTACAGACGGGAATCTAATCGAGGGGTTTGGGGGGTTTTATATATAAAATAACAGATACCCGGGAGTGAGTTACAGACTGGAATCTAATCGAGGGTTTCGGGGTGGTTTATATATCGACTAACAGATACCCCGGAGTGAGTTACAGACTGGAATCTAATCGAGGTGTTCAGGGTGGTTTATATATAGAATAACAGATACCCGGCAGTGAGTTACAGACTGGAATCTAATCGATGGGTTTGGGGGGGTTTATAGATAGAATAACAGAAACCCGGGTGTGAGTTACAGACTGGAATCTAATCGAGGGGTTCAGGGTGGTTTATATATAGAATAACAGATACCCTGGAGTGAGTTCCAGACTGGAATCTAATCGAGGTGTTCAGGGTTGTTTATATATAGTATAACAGATAGCCGAGAGTGAGTTACAGACTGGAATCTAATCGAGGGATTCAGGGTGGTTTATATATAGAATAACAGAAACCCGGGAGTGAGTTACGGACTGGAATCGAATCGAGGGGTTTGGGCTGGTTTATATATAGAATAACAGGTACCCGGGAGTGAGTTACAGACTGGAATCTAATCGAGGGTTTCAGGGTGGTTTATATATAGAATAACAGACACTCGGGAGTGAGTTACAGACTGGAATCTAAATGAGAGTTCAGGGTGGTTTGTATATAGAATAACAGACACCCGGGAGTGAGTTACAGACTGGAATCTAAATGAGAGTTCAGAGTGGTTTATATATAGAATAGCAGATACCCGGGAGTGAGTTACAGACTGGAATCTAAATGAGAGTTCAGGGTGGTTTATATATAGAATAACAGATACCCGGGAGTGAGTTACAGACTGGGATCTTATCGAGAGTTCGGGGTTGGTTTATGTATAGAATAACAGATACCCGGGAGTGAGTTACAGACTGGAATCTAAATGAGAGTTCAGGGTGGTTTATATATAGAATAACAGATACCCGGGAGTGAGTTACAGACTGGAATCTAATCGAGAGTTCAGGGTGGTTTATATATAGAATAACAGACACCCGGGAGTGAGTTACAGACTGGAATCTAATCTAGGGTTTCAGGGTGGTTTATATATAGAATAACAGATACCCGGGAGTGAGTTACAGACTGGGATCTAATCGAGAGTTCGGGGTTGGTTTATGTATAGAATAACAGATACCCGGGAGTGAGTTACAGACTGGAATCTAAATGAGAGTTCAGGGTGGTTTATATATAGAATAACAGATACCCGGGAGTGAGTTACAGACTGGAATCTAATCGAGAGTTCAGGGTGGTTTATATATAGAATAACAGACACCCGGGAGTGAGTTACAGACTGGAATCTAATCTAGGGTTTCAGGGTGGTTTATATAGAGAATAACAGATACCCGGGAGTGAGTTACAGACTGGAATCTAAATGAGAGTTCAGGGTGGTTTATATGTAGAATAACAGATACCCGGGAGTGAGTACAGACTGGGATCTAATCAAGAGTTCGGGGTTGGTTTATATATAGAATAACGGATACCCGGGAGTGAGTTACAGACTGGAACCTAATCGAGGGGTTCAGGGTGGTTTATATAGAGAGTAACAGATACCCGGGAGTGAGTTACAGACTGGAATCTAATCGAGGGGTTCGGGGTGGTTTATATATATAGAATAACAGATACCCGAGAGTCAGTTACAGACTGAAATCTAAATGAGAGTTCAGGGTGGTTTACATATAGAAGAACAGATACCCGGGAGTGAGTTACAGACTGGAATCTAAATGAGAGTTCAGGGTGGTTTATATATAGAATAACAGATACCCGGGAGTGAGTTACAGACTGGAATCTAAATGAGAGTTCAGGGTGGTTTATATATAGAATAACAGATACCCGGGAGTGAGTTTCAGACTGGAATCTAATCGCGGGGTTCGGGGTGGTTTAAGTATAGAATAATAGATACCCGGGAGTGAGTTACAGACTGGAATCTAAATGCGAGTTCAGGGTGGTTTATATATCGAATAACAGATACCCGGGAGTGAGTTACAGACTGGAATCTAATCGAGGGGTTCGGAGTGGTTTATATATAGAATAACAGATACCCGGGAGTGAGTTACAGACTGGAATCTAATTGAGGGATTCAGGGTGGTTTATATATAGAATAACAGATACCCAGGAATGAGTTACAGACTGGGATCTAATCGAGAGTTCGGGGTTGGTTTATATATAGAATAACAAATACCCGGGAGTGAGTTACAGACTGGAATCTAATCGAGAGATCGGGGTTGGTTTATATATAGAATAACAGATACCCGGGAGTGAGTTACAGACTGGAATCTAAATGAGAGTTCAGGGTGGTTTATATATAGAATAACAGATACCCGGGAGTGAGTTACAGACTGGGATCTAATCGAGAGTTCGGGGTTAGTTTATATACAGAATAACAGATACCCGGGAGTGAGTTACAGACTGGAATCTAAATGAGAGTTCAGGGTGGATAATATATAGAATAACAGATACCCGGGAGTGAGTTACAGACTGGAATCTAATCGAGGGATTCAGGGTGGTTTATCGAATAACACATACCCGGGACTGAGTTACAGACTGGGATCTAATCGAGAGTTCGGGGTTGGTTTATAGATAGAATAACAGATACCCGGGAGTGAGTTCCAGACTGGAATCTAATCGAGGGATTCAGGGTGGTTTATAGAGAGACTAACAGGGACCTGGGATTGAGTTCCAGACTGGAATCTAATTGAGGGTTTCGGGGGGGTTTATATATAGAATATCAAAGACCCGGGTGTGAGTTACAGACTGGAATCTAATCGAGGGGTTCGGGATGGTTTATATATAGAATAACAGGTACCCGGGAGTGAGTTACAGACTGGAATCTAATCGAGAGTTCGGGGTTGGTTTATATGTAGAATAACAGACACCCGGGAGTGAGTTACAGACTGGAATCTAATCGAGGGGTTCAGGGTGGTTTATATATAGAATAACAGATACCCGGGAGTGAGTTACAGACTGGAATCTAATCGAGGGATTCGGGGTGGTTTATATATATAGAATAACAGATACCCGAGAGTCAGTTACAGACTGAAATCTAAATGAGAGTTCAGGGTGGTTTACATTTTGAAGAACAGATACCCGGGAGTGAGTTACAGACTGGAATCTAAATGAGAGTTCAGGGTGGTTTATATATAGAATAACAGATACCCGGGAGTGAGTTACAGACTGGAATCTAAATGAGAGTTCAGGGTGGTTTATATATAGAATAACAGATACCCGGGAGTGAGTTTCAGACTGGAATCTAATCGCGGGGTTCGGGGTGGTTTAAGTATAGAATAATAGATACCCGGGAGTGAGTTACAGACTGGAATCTAAATGCGAGTTCAGGGTGGTTTATATATCGAATAACAGATACCCGGGAGTGAGTTACAGACTGGAATCTAATCGAGGGGTTCGGAGTGGTTTATATATAGAATAACAGATACCCGGGAGTGAGTTACAGACTGGAATCTAATTGAGGGATTCAGGGTGGTTTATATATAGAATAACAGATACCCAGGAATGAGTTACAGACTGGGATCTAATCGAGAGTTCGGGGTTGGTTTATATATAGAATAACAAATACCCGGGAGTGAGTTACAGACTGGAATCTAATCGAGAGATCGGGGTTGGTTTATATATAGAATAACAGATACCCGGGAGTGAGTTACAGACTGGAATCTAAATGCGAGTTCAGGGTGGTTTATATATCGAATAACAGATACCCGGGAGTGAGTTACAGACTGGAATCTAATCGAGGGGTTCGGAGTGGTTTATATATAGAATAACAGATACCCGGGAGTGAGTTACAGACTGGAATCTAATTGAGGGATTCAGGGTGGTTTATATATAGAATAACAGATACCCAGGAATGAGTTACAGACTGGGATCTAATCGAGAGTTCGGGGTTGGTTTATATATAGAATAACAAATACCCGGGAGTGAGTTACAGACTGGAATCTAATCGAGAGATCGGGGTTGGTTTATATATAGAATAACAGATACCCGGGAGTGAGTTACAGACTGGAATCTAAATGAGAGTTCAGGGTGGTTTATATATAGAATAACAGATACCCGGGAGTGAGTTACAGACTGGGATCTAATCGAGAGTTCGGGGTTAGTTTATATACAGAATAACAGATACCCGGGAGTGAGTTACAGACTGGAATCTAAATGAGAGTTCAGGGTGGATAATATATAGAATAACAGATACCCGGGAGTGAGTTACAGACTGGAATCTAATCGAGGGATTCAGGGTGGTTTATCGAATAACACATACCCGGGACTGAGTTACAGACTGGGATCTAATCGAGAGTTCGGGGTTGGTTTATAGATAGAATAACAGATACCCGGGAGTGAGTTCCAGACTGGAATCTAATCGAGGGATTCAGGGTGGTTTATAGAGAGACTAACAGGTACCTGGGATTGAGTTCCAGACTGGAATCTAATTGAGGGTTTCGGGGGGGTTTATATATAGAATATCAAAGACCCGGGTGTGAGTTACAGACTGGAATCTAATCGAGGGGTTCGGGATGGTTTATATATAGAATAACAGGTACCCGGGAGTGAGTTACAGACTGGAATCTAATCGAGAGTTCGGGGTTGGTTTATATGTAGAATAACAGACACCCGGGAGTGAGTTACAGACTGGAATCTAATCGAGGGGTTCAGGGTGGTTTATATATAGAATAACAGATACCCGGGAGTGAGTTACAGACTGGAATCTAATCGAGGGATTCAGGTTGGTTTATATATAGAATAACAGATGCCCGGGAGTGAGTTACAGACTGGAATCTAAATGAGAGTTCAGGGTGGTTTATATATAGAAAAACAGATACCCGAGAGTGGGTTATAGGCTGGAATCTAATCGAGGGGTTCACGGTGGTTTATATATAGAATAACAGATACCCGGGAGTGAGTTACAGACTGGAATCTAATCGAGGAGTTCGGGGTGGTTTATATACAAAATAACAGACACCCGGGAGTGAGTTACAGACTGGAATCTAATCGAGGGGTTCGGGGTGGTTTATATACAGAATAACAGATACCCGGGAGTGAGTTACAGACTGGAATCTAATCGCGGGGTTCGGGGTGGTTTATATATAGAATAACAGATACCCGGCAGTGAGTTACAGACTGGAATCTAATCGATGGGTTTGGGGGGGTTTATATATAGAATAACAGATACCCTGGAGTGAGTTCCAGACTGGAATCGAATCGAGGTGTTCAGGGTTGTTTATATATAGTATAACAGATACCCGAGAGTGAGTTACAGACTGGAATCTAATCGAGGGGTTTGAGGTGGTTTATATATAGAATAACAGATACCCGGGAGTGAGTTACAGACTGGAATCTAATCGAGGGGTTTGAGGTGGTTTATATATAGAATAACTGATACCCGGGAGTGAGTTACAGACTGGAATCTAATCGAGGGATTCAGGGTGGTTTATATATAGAATAACAGAAACCCGGGAGTGAGTTACGGACTGGAATCTAATCGAGGGGTTTGGGGTGGTTTATATATAGAATAACAGGTACCCGGGAGTGAGTTACAGACTGGAATCTAATCGAGGGTTTCAGGGTGGTTTATATATAGAATAACAGACACTCGGGAGTGAGTTACAGACTGGAATCTAAATGAGAGTTCAGGGTGGTTTATATATAGAATAACAGACACCCGGGAGTGAGTTACAGACTGGAATCTAAATGAGAGTTCAGGGTGGTTTATATATAGAATAGCAGATACCCGGGAGTGAGTTACAGACTGGAATCTAAATGAGAGTTCAGGGTGGTTTATATATAGAATAACAGATACCCGGGAGTGAGTTACAGACTGGAATCTAAATGAGAGTTCAGGGTGGATAATATATAGAATAACAGATACCCGGGAGTGAGTTACAGACTGGAATCTAATCGAGGGATTCAGGGTGGTTTATCGAATAACACATACCCGGGACTGAGTTACAGACTGGGATCTAATCGAGAGTTCGGGGTTGGTTTATATATAGAATAACAAATACCCGGGAGTGAGTTACAGACTGGAATCTAATCGAGAGATCGGGGTTGGTTTATATATAGAATAACAGATACCCGGGAGTGAGTTACAGACTGGAATCTAAATGAGAGTTCAGGGTGGTTTATATATAGAATAACAGATACCCGGGAGTGAGTTACAGACTGGGATCTAATCGAGAGTTCGGGGTTAGTTTATATACAGAATAACAGATACCCGGGAGTGAGTTACAGACTGGAATCTAAATGAGAGTTCAGGGTGGATAATATATAGAATAACAGATACCCGGGAGTGAGTTACAGACTGGAATCTAATCGAGGGATTCAGGGTGGTTTATCGAATAACACATACCCGGGACTGAGTTACAGACTGGGATCTAATCGAGAGTTCGGGGTTGGTTTATAGATAGAATAACAGATACCCGGGAGTGAGTTCCAGACTGGAATCTAATCGAGGGATTCAGGGTGGTTTATAGAGAGACTAACAGGTACCTGGGATTGAGTTCCAGACTGGAATCTAATTGAGGGTTTCGGGGGGGTTTATATATAGAATATCAAAGACCCGGGTGTGAGTTACAGACTGGAATCTAATCGAGGGGTTCGGGATGGTTTATATATAGAATAACAGGTACCCGGGAGTGAGTTACAGACTGGAATCTAATCGAGAGTTCGGGGTTGGTTTATATGTAGAATAACAGACACCCGGGAGTGAGTTACAGACTGGAATCTAATCGAGGGGTTCAGGGTGGTTTATATATAGAATAACAGATACCCGGGAGTGAGTTACAGACTGGAATCTAATCGAGGGATTCAGGTTGGTTTATATATAGAATAACAGATGCCCGGGAGTGAGTTACAGACTGGAATCTAAATGAGAGTTCAGGGTGGTTTATATATAGAAAAACAGATACCCGAGAGTGGGTTATAGGCTGGAATCTAATCGAGGGGTTCACGGTGGTTTATATATAGAATAACAGATACCCGGGAGTGAGTTACAGACTGGAATCTAATCGAGGAGTTCGGGGTGGTTTATATACAAAATAACAGACACCCGGGAGTGAGTTACAGACTGGAATCTAATCGAGGGGTTCGGGGTGGTTTATATACAGAATAACAGATACCCGGGAGTGAGTTACAGACTGGAATCTAATCGCGGGGTTCGGGGTGGTTTATATATAGAATAACAGATACCCGGCAGTGAGTTACAGACTGGAATCTAATCGATGGGTTTGGGGGGGTTTATATATAGAATAACAGATACCCTGGAGTGAGTTCCAGACTGGAATCGAATCGAGGTGTTCAGGGTTGTTTATATATAGTATAACAGATACCCGAGAGTGAGTTACAGACTGGAATCTAATCGAGGGGTTTGAGGTGGTTTATATATAGAATAACAGATACCCGGGAGTGAGTTACAGACTGGAATCTAATCGAGGGGTTTGAGGTGGTTTATATATAGAATAACTGATACCCGGGAGTGAGTTACAGACTGGAATCTAATCGAGGGATTCAGGGTGGTTTATATATAGAATAACAGAAACCCGGGAGTGAGTTACGGACTGGAATCTAATCGAGGGGTTTGGGGTGGTTTATATATAGAATAACAGGTACCCGGGAGTGAGTTACAGACTGGAATCTAATCGAGGGTTTCAGGGTGGTTTATATATAGAATAACAGACACTCGGGAGTGAGTTACAGACTGGAATCTAAATGAGAGTTCAGGGTGGTTTATATATAGAATAACAGACACCCGGGAGTGAGTTACAGACTGGAATCTAAATGAGAGTTCAGGGTGGTTTATATATAGAATAGCAGATACCCGGGAGTGAGTTACAGACTGGAATCTAAATGAGAGTTCAGGGTGGTTTATATATAGAATAACAGATACCCGGGAGTGAGTTACAGACTGGGATCTAATCGAGAGTTCGGGGTTGGTTTATGTATAGAATAACAGATACCCGGGAGTGAGTTACTGACTGGAATCTAAATGAGAGTTCAGGGTGGTTTATATATAGAATAGCAGATACCCGGGAGTGAGTTACAGACTGGAATCTAAATGAGAGTTCAGGGTGGTTTATATATAGAATAACAGATACCCGGGAGTGAGTTACAGACTGGGATCTAATCGAGAGTTCGGGGTTGGTTTATGTATAGAATAACAGATACCCGGGAGTGAGTTACTGACTGGAATCTAAATGAGAGTTCAGGGTGGTTTATATAGAGAATAACAGATACCCGGGAGTGAGTTACAGACTGGGATCTAATCGAGAGTTCGGGGTTGGTTTACGTATAGAATAACAGATACCCGGGAGTGAGTTACAGACTGGAATCTAATCGAGAGATCGGGGTTGGTTTATATATAGAATAACAGATACCCGGGAGTGAGTTACAGACTGGGATCTCATCGAGAGTTCGGGGTTAGTTTATATACAGAATAACAGATACCCGGGAGTGAGTTACAGACTGGAATCTAAATGAGAGTTCAGGGTGGTTTATATATAGAATAACAGATACCCGGGAGTGAGTTACAGACTGGAATCTAAATGAGAGTTCAGGGTGGATAATATATAGAATAACAGATACCCGGGAGTGAGTTACAGACTGGAATCTAATCGAGGGATTCAGGGTGGTTTATCGAATAACAGATACCCGGGAGTGAGTTACAGACTGGGATCTAATCGAGAGTTCGGGGTTGGTTTATAGATAGAATAACAGATACCCGGGAGTGAGTTACAGACTGGAATCTAATCGAGGGTTTCGGGGGGGTTTATATATAGAATATCAAAGACCCGGGTGTGAGTTACAGACTGGAATCTAATCGAGGGGTTCGGGATGGTTTATATATAGAATAACAGGTACCCGGGAGTGAGTTACAGACTGGAATCTAATCGAGTGTTCGGGGTTGGTTTATATGTAGAATAACAGACACCCGGGAGTGAGTTACAGACTGGAATCTAATTGAGGGGTTTGAGGTGGTTTATATATAGAATAACTGATACCCGGGAGTGAGTTACAGACTGGAATCTAAATGAGAGTTCAGGGTGGTTTATATATAGAACAACAGATACCCGGGAGTGAGTTACAGACTGGAATCTTAATGAGAGTTCAGGGTGGTTTATATATAGAATAACAGATACCCGAGAGTGAGTTACAGACTGGAATCTAATCGAGGGGTTCAGGGTGGTTTATATATAAAATAACAGATACCCGAGAGTGAGTTACAGACGGGAATCTAATCGAGGGGTTTGGGGGGTTTTATATATAAAATAACAGATACCCGGGAGTGAGTTACAGACTGGAATCTAATCGAGGGTTTCGGGGTGGTTTATATATCGACTAACAGATACCCCGGAGTGAGTTACAGACTGGAATCTAATCGAGGTGTTCAGGGTGGTTTATATATAGAATAACAGATACCCGGCAGTGAGTTACAGACTGGAATCTAATCGATGGGTTTGGGGGGGTTTATAGATAGAATAACAGAAACCCGGGTGTGAGTTACAGACTGGAATCTAATCGAGGGGTTCAGGGTGGTTTATATATAGAATAACAGATACCCTGGAGTGAGTTCCAGACTGGAATCTAATCGAGGTGTTCAGGGTTGTTTATATATAGTATAACAGATAGCCGAGAGTGAGTTACAGACTGGAATCTAATCGAGGGATTCAGGGTGGTTTATATATAGAATAACAGAAACCCGGGAGTGAGTTACGGACTGGAATCGAATCGAGGGGTTTGGGCTGGTTTATATATAGAATAACAGGTACCCGGGAGTGAGTTACAGACTGGAATCTAATCGAGGGTTTCAGGGTGGTTTATATATAGAATAACAGACACTCGGGAGTGAGTTACAGACTGGAATCTAAATGAGAGTTCAGGGTGGTTTGTATATAGAATAACAGACACCCGGGAGTGAGTTACAGACTGGAATCTAAATGAGAGTTCAGAGTGGTTTATATATAGAATAGCAGATACCCGGGAGTGAGTTACAGACTGGAATCTAAATGAGAGTTCAGGGTGGTTTATATATAGAATAACAGATACCCGGGAGTGAGTTACAGACTGGGATCTTATCGAGAGTTCGGGGTTGGTTTATGTATAGAATAACAGATACCCGGGAGTGAGTTACAGACTGGAATCTAAATGAGAGTTCAGGGTGGTTTATATATAGAATAACAGATACCCGGGAGTGAGTTACAGACTGGAATCTAATCGAGAGTTCAGGGTGGTTTATATATAGAATAACAGACACCCGGGAGTGAGTTACAGACTGGAATCTAATCTAGGGTTTCAGGGTGGTTTATATATAGAATAACAGATACCCGGGAGTGAGTTACAGACTGGGATCTAATCGAGAGTTCGGGGTTGGTTTATGTATAGAATAACAGATACCCGGGAGTGAGTTACAGACTGGAATCTAAATGAGAGTTCAGGGTGGTTTATATATAGAATAACAGATACCCGGGAGTGAGTTACAGACTGGAATCTAATCGAGAGTTCAGGGTGGTTTATATATAGAATAACAGACACCCGGGAGTGAGTTACAGACTGGAATCTAATCTAGGGTTTCAGGGTGGTTTATATAGAGAATAACAGATACCCGGGAGTGAGTTACAGACTGGAATCTAAATGAGAGTTCAGGGTGGTTTATATGTAGAATAACAGATACCCGGGAGTGAGTACAGACTGGGATCTAATCAAGAGTTCGGGGTTGGTTTATATATAGAATAACGGATACCCGGGAGTGAGTTACAGACTGGAACCTAATCGAGGGGTTCAGGGTGGTTTATATAGAGAGTAACAGATACCCGGGAGTGAGTTACAGACTGGAATCTAATCGAGGGGTTCGGGGTGGTTTATATATATAGAATAACAGATACCCGAGAGTCAGTTACAGACTGAAATCTAAATGAGAGTTCAGGGTGGTTTACATATAGAAGAACAGATACCCGGGAGTGAGTTACAGACTGGAATCTAAATGAGAGTTCAGGGTGGTTTATATATAGAATAACAGATACCCGGGAGTGAGTTACAGACTGGAATCTAAATGAGAGTTCAGGGTGGTTTATATATAGAATAACAGATACCCGGGAGTGAGTTTCAGACTGGAATCTAATCGCGGGGTTCGGGGTGGTTTAAGTATAGAATAATAGATACCCGGGAGTGAGTTACAGACTGGAATCTAAATGCGAGTTCAGGGTGGTTTATATATCGAATAACAGATACCCGGGAGTGAGTTACAGACTGGAATCTAATCGAGGGGTTCGGAGTGGTTTATATATAGAATAACAGATACCCGGGAGTGAGTTACAGACTGGAATCTAATTGAGGGATTCAGGGTGGTTTATATATAGAATAACAGATACCCAGGAATGAGTTACAGACTGGGATCTAATCGAGAGTTCGGGGTTGGTTTATATATAGAATAACAAATACCCGGGAGTGAGTTACAGACTGGAATCTAATCGAGAGATCGGGGTTGGTTTATATATAGAATAACAGATACCCGGGAGTGAGTTACAGACTGGAATCTAAATGAGAGTTCAGGGTGGTTTATATATAGAATAACAGATACCCGGGAGTGAGTTACAGACTGGGATCTAATCGAGAGTTCGGGGTTAGTTTATATACAGAATAACAGATACCCGGGAGTGAGTTACAGACTGGAATCTAAATGAGAGTTCAGGGTGGATAATATATAGAATAACAGATACCCGGGAGTGAGTTACAGACTGGAATCTAATCGAGGGATTCAGGGTGGTTTATCGAATAACACATACCCGGGACTGAGTTACAGACTGGGATCTAATCGAGAGTTCGGGGTTGGTTTATAGATAGAATAACAGATACCCGGGAGTGAGTTCCAGACTGGAATCTAATCGAGGGATTCAGGGTGGTTTATAGAGAGACTAACAGGGACCTGGGATTGAGTTCCAGACTGGAATCTAATTGAGGGTTTCGGGGGGGTTTATATATAGAATATCAAAGACCCGGGTGTGAGTTACAGACTGGAATCTAATCGAGGGGTTCGGGATGGTTTATATATAGAATAACAGGTACCCGGGAGTGAGTTACAGACTGGAATCTAATCGAGAGTTCGGGGTTGGTTTATATGTAGAATAACAGACACCCGGGAGTGAGTTACAGACTGGAATCTAATCGAGGGGTTCAGGGTGGTTTATATATAGAATAACAGATACCCGGGAGTGAGTTACAGACTGGAATCTAATCGAGGGATTCGGGGTGGTTTATATATATAGAATAACAGATACCCGAGAGTCAGTTACAGACTGAAATCTAAATGAGAGTTCAGGGTGGTTTACATTTTGAAGAACAGATACCCGGGAGTGAGTTACAGACTGGAATCTAAATGAGAGTTCAGGGTGGTTTATATATAGAATAACAGATACCCGGGAGTGAGTTACAGACTGGAATCTTAATGAGAGTTCAGGGTGGTTTATATATAGAACAACAGATACCCGGGAGTGAGTTACAGACTGGAATCTTAATGAGAGTTCAGGGTGGTTTATATATAGAATAACAGATACCCGAGAGTGAGTTACAGACTGGAATCTAATCGAGGGGTTCAGGGTGGTTTATATATAAAATAACAGATACCCGAGAGTGAGTTACAGACGGGAATCTAATCGAGGGGTTTGGGGGGTTTTATATATAAAATAACAGATACCCGGGAGTGAGTTACAGACTGGAATCTAATCGAGGGTTTCGGGGTGGTTTATATATCGACTAACAGATACCCCGGAGTGAGTTACAGACTGGAATCTAATCGAGGTGTTCAGGGTGGTTTATATATAGAATAACAGATACCCGGCAGTGAGTTACAGACTGGAATCTAATCGATGGGTTTGGGGGGGTTTATAGATAGAATAACAGAAACCCGGGTGTGAGTTACAGACTGGAATCTAATCGAGGGGTTCAGGGTGGTTTATATATAGAATAACAGATACCCTGGAGTGAGTTCCAGACTGGAATCTAATCGAGGTGTTCAGGGTTGTTTATATATAGTATAACAGATAGCCGAGAGTGAGTTACAGACTGGAATCTAATCGAGGGATTCAGGGTGGTTTATATATAGAATAACAGAAACCCGGGAGTGAGTTACGGACTGGAATCGAATCGAGGGGTTTGGGCTGGTTTATATATAGAATAACAGGTACCCGGGAGTGAGTTACAGACTGGAATCTAATCGAGGGTTTCAGGGTGGTTTATATATAGAATAACAGACACTCGGGAGTGAGTTACAGACTGGAATCTAAATGAGAGTTCAGGGTGGTTTGTATATAGAATAACAGACACCCGGGAGTGAGTTACAGACTGGAATCTAAATGAGAGTTCAGAGTGGTTTATATATAGAATAGCAGATACCCGGGAGTGAGTTACAGACTGGAATCTAAATGAGAGTTCAGGGTGGTTTATATATAGAATAACAGATACCCGGGAGTGAGTTACAGACTGGGATCTTATCGAGAGTTCGGGGTTGGTTTATGTATAGAATAACAGATACCCGGGAGTGAGTTACAGACTGGAATCTAAATGAGAGTTCAGGGTGGTTTATATATAGAATAACAGATACCCGGGAGTGAGTTACAGACTGGAATCTAATCGAGAGTTCAGGGTGGTTTATATATAGAATAACAGACACCCGGGAGTGAGTTACAGACTGGAATCTAATCTAGGGTTTCAGGGTGGTTTATATATAGAATAACAGATACCCGGGAGTGAGTTACAGACTGGGATCTAATCGAGAGTTCGGGGTTGGTTTATGTATAGAATAACAGATACCCGGGAGTGAGTTACAGACTGGAATCTAAATGAGAGTTCAGGGTGGTTTATATATAGAATAACAGATACCCGGGAGTGAGTTACAGACTGGAATCTAATCGAGAGTTCAGGGTGGTTTATATATAGAATAACAGACACCCGGGAGTGAGTTACAGACTGGAATCTAATCTAGGGTTTCAGGGTGGTTTATATAGAGAATAACAGATACCCGGGAGTGAGTTACAGACTGGAATCTAAATGAGAGTTCAGGGTGGTTTATATGTAGAATAACAGATACCCGGGAGTGAGTACAGACTGGGATCTAATCAAGAGTTCGGGGTTGGTTTATATATAGAATAACGGATACCCGGGAGTGAGTTACAGACTGGAACCTAATCGAGGGGTTCAGGGTGGTTTATATAGAGAGTAACAGATACCCGGGAGTGAGTTACAGACTGGAATCTAATCGAGGGGTTCGGGGTGGTTTATATATATAGAATAACAGATACCCGAGAGTCAGTTACAGACTGAAATCTAAATGAGAGTTCAGGGTGGTTTACATATAGAAGAACAGATACCCGGGAGTGAGTTACAGACTGGAATCTAAATGAGAGTTCAGGGTGGTTTATATATAGAATAACAGATACCCGGGAGTGAGTTACAGACTGGAATCTAAATGAGAGTTCAGGGTGGTTTATATATAGAATAACAGATACCCGGGAGTGAGTTTCAGACTGGAATCTAATCGCGGGGTTCGGGGTGGTTTAAGTATAGAATAATAGATACCCGGGAGTGAGTTACAGACTGGAATCTAAATGCGAGTTCAGGGTGGTTTATATATCGAATAACAGATACCCGGGAGTGAGTTACAGACTGGAATCTAATCGAGGGGTTCGGAGTGGTTTATATATAGAATAACAGATACCCGGGAGTGAGTTACAGACTGGAATCTAATTGAGGGATTCAGGGTGGTTTATATATAGAATAACAGATACCCAGGAATGAGTTACAGACTGGGATCTAATCGAGAGTTCGGGGTTGGTTTATATATAGAATAACAAATACCCGGGAGTGAGTTACAGACTGGAATCTAATCGAGAGATCGGGGTTGGTTTATATATAGAATAACAGATACCCGGGAGTGAGTTACAGACTGGAATCTAAATGAGAGTTCAGGGTGGTTTATATATAGAATAACAGATACCCGGGAGTGAGTTACAGACTGGGATCTAATCGAGAGTTCGGGGTTAGTTTATATACAGAATAACAGATACCCGGGAGTGAGTTACAGACTGGAATCTAAATGAGAGTTCAGGGTGGATAATATATAGAATAACAGATACCCGGGAGTGAGTTACAGACTGGAATCTAATCGAGGGATTCAGGGTGGTTTATCGAATAACACATACCCGGGACTGAGTTACAGACTGGGATCTAATCGAGAGTTCGGGGTTGGTTTATAGATAGAATAACAGATACCCGGGAGTGAGTTCCAGACTGGAATCTAATCGAGGGATTCAGGGTGGTTTATAGAGAGACTAACAGGGACCTGGGATTGAGTTCCAGACTGGAATCTAATTGAGGGTTTCGGGGGGGTTTATATATAGAATATCAAAGACCCGGGTGTGAGTTACAGACTGGAATCTAATCGAGGGGTTCGGGATGGTTTATATATAGAATAACAGGTACCCGGGAGTGAGTTACAGACTGGAATCTAATCGAGAGTTCGGGGTTGGTTTATATGTAGAATAACAGACACCCGGGAGTGAGTTACAGACTGGAATCTAATCGAGGGGTTCAGGGTGGTTTATATATAGAATAACAGATACCCGGGAGTGAGTTACAGACTGGAATCTAATCGAGGGATTCGGGGTGGTTTATATATATAGAATAACAGATACCCGAGAGTCAGTTACAGACTGAAATCTAAATGAGAGTTCAGGGTGGTTTACATTTTGAAGAACAGATACCCGGGAGTGAGTTACAGACTGGAATCTAAATGAGAGTTCAGGGTGGTTTATATATAGAATAACAGATACCCGGGAGTGAGTTACAGACTGGAATCTAAATGAGAGTTCAGGGTGGTTTATATATAGAATAACAGATACCCGGGAGTGAGTTTCAGACTGGAATCTAATCGCGGGGTTCGGGGTGGTTTAAGTATAGAATAATAGATACCCGGGAGTGAGTTACAGACTGGAATCTAAATGCGAGTTCAGGGTGGTTTATATATCGAATAACAGATACCCGGGAGTGAGTTACAGACTGGAATCTAATCGAGGGGTTCGGAGTGGTTTATATATAGAATAACAGATACCCGGGAGTGAGTTACAGACTGGAATCTAATTGAGGGATTCAGGGTGGTTTATATATAGAATAACAGATACCCAGGAATGAGTTACAGACTGGGATCTAATCGAGAGTTCGGGGTTGGTTTATATATAGAATAACAAATACCCGGGAGTGAGTTACAGACTGGAATCTAATCGAGAGATCGGGGTTGGTTTATATATAGAATAACAGATACCCGGGAGTGAGTTACAGACTGGAATCTAAATGCGAGTTCAGGGTGGTTTATATATCGAATAACAGATACCCGGGAGTGAGTTACAGACTGGAATCTAATCGAGGGGTTCGGAGTGGTTTATATATAGAATAACAGATACCCGGGAGTGAGTTACAGACTGGAATCTAATTGAGGGATTCAGGGTGGTTTATATATAGAATAACAGATACCCAGGAATGAGTTACAGACTGGGATCTAATCGAGAGTTCGGGGTTGGTTTATATATAGAATAACAAATACCCGGGAGTGAGTTACAGACTGGAATCTAATCGAGAGATCGGGGTTGGTTTATATATAGAATAACAGATACCCGGGAGTGAGTTACAGACTGGAATCTAAATGAGAGTTCAGGGTGGTTTATATATAGAATAACAGATACCCGGGAGTGAGTTACAGACTGGGATCTAATCGAGAGTTCGGGGTTAGTTTATATACAGAATAACAGATACCCGGGAGTGAGTTACAGACTGGAATCTAAATGAGAGTTCAGGGTGGATAATATATAGAATAACAGATACCCGGGAGTGAGTTACAGACTGGAATCTAATCGAGGGATTCAGGGTGGTTTATCGAATAACACATACCCGGGACTGAGTTACAGACTGGGATCTAATCGAGAGTTCGGGGTTGGTTTATAGATAGAATAACAGATACCCGGGAGTGAGTTCCAGACTGGAATCTAATCGAGGGATTCAGGGTGGTTTATAGAGAGACTAACAGGTACCTGGGATTGAGTTCCAGACTGGAATCTAATTGAGGGTTTCGGGGGGGTTTATATATAGAATATCAAAGACCCGGGTGTGAGTTACAGACTGGAATCTAATCGAGGGGTTCGGGATGGTTTATATATAGAATAACAGGTACCCGGGAGTGAGTTACAGACTGGAATCTAATCGAGAGTTCGGGGTTGGTTTATATGTAGAATAACAGACACCCGGGAGTGAGTTACAGACTGGAATCTAATCGAGGGGTTCAGGGTGGTTTATATATAGAATAACAGATACCCGGGAGTGAGTTACAGACTGGAATCTAATCGAGGGATTCAGGTTGGTTTATATATAGAATAACAGATGCCCGGGAGTGAGTTACAGACTGGAATCTAAATGAGAGTTCAGGGTGGTTTATATATAGAAAAACAGATACCCGAGAGTGGGTTATAGGCTGGAATCTAATCGAGGGGTTCACGGTGGTTTATATATAGAATAACAGATACCCGGGAGTGAGTTACAGACTGGAATCTAATCGAGGAGTTCGGGGTGGTTTATATACAAAATAACAGACACCCGGGAGTGAGTTACAGACTGGAATCTAATCGAGGGGTTCGGGGTGGTTTATATACAGAATAACAGATACCCGGGAGTGAGTTACAGACTGGAATCTAATCGCGGGGTTCGGGGTGGTTTATATATAGAATAACAGATACCCGGCAGTGAGTTACAGACTGGAATCTAATCGATGGGTTTGGGGGGGTTTATATATAGAATAACAGATACCCTGGAGTGAGTTCCAGACTGGAATCGAATCGAGGTGTTCAGGGTTGTTTATATATAGTATAACAGATACCCGAGAGTGAGTTACAGACTGGAATCTAATCGAGGGGTTTGAGGTGGTTTATATATAGAATAACAGATACCCGGGAGTGAGTTACAGACTGGAATCTAATCGAGGGGTTTGAGGTGGTTTATATATAGAATAACTGATACCCGGGAGTGAGTTACAGACTGGAATCTAATCGAGGGATTCAGGGTGGTTTATATATAGAATAACAGAAACCCGGGAGTGAGTTACGGACTGGAATCTAATCGAGGGGTTTGGGGTGGTTTATATATAGAATAACAGGTACCCGAGAGTGAGTTACAGACTGGAATCTAATCGAGGGTTTCAGGGTGGTTTATATATAGAATAACAGACACTCGGGAGTGAGTTACAGACTGGAATCTAAATGAGAGTTCAGGGTGGTTTATATATAGAATAACAGACACCCGGGAGTGAGTTACAGACTGGAATCTAAATGAGAGTTCAGGGTGGTTTATATATAGAATAGCAGATACCCGGGAGTGAGTTACAGACTGGAATCTAAATGAGAGTTCAGGGTGGTTTATATATAGAATAACAGATACCCGGGAGTGAGTTACAGACTGGGATCTAATCGAGAGTTCGGGGTTGGTTTATGTATAGAATAACAGATACCCGGGAGTGAGTTACTGACTGGAATCTAAATGAGAGTTCAGGGTGGTTTATATATAGAATAGCAGATACCCGGGAGTGAGTTTCAGACTGGAATCTAAATGAGAGTTCAGGGTGGTTTATATATAGAATAACAGATACCCGGGAGTGAGTTACAGACTGGGATCTAATCGAGAGTTCGGGGTTGGTTTATGTATAGAATAACAGATACCCGGGAGTGAGTTACTGACTGGAATCTAAATGAGAGTTCAGGGTGGTTTATATAGAGAATAACAGATACCCGGGAGTGAGTTACAGACTGGGATCTAATCGAGAGTTCGGGGTTGGTTTACGTATAGAATAACAGATACCCGGGAGTGAGTTACAGACTGGAATCTAATCGAGAGATCGGGGTTGGTTTATATATAGAATAACAGATACCCGGGAGTGAGTTACAGACTGGGATCTCATCGAGAGTTCGGGGTTAGTTTATATACAGAATAACAGATACCCGGGAGTGAGTTACAGACTGGAATGTAAATGAGAGTTCAGGGTGGTTTATATATAGAATAACAGATACCCGGGAGTGAGTTACAGACTGGAATCTAAATGAGAGTTCAGGGTGGATAATATATAGAATAACAGATACCCGGGAGTGAGTTACAGACTGGAATCTAATCGAGGGATTCAGGGTGGTTTATCGAATAACAGATACCCGGGAGTGAGTTACAGACTGGGATCTAATCGAGAGTTCGGGGTTGGTTTATAGATAGAATAACAGATACCCGGGAGTGAGTTACAGACTGGAATCTAATCGAGGGTTTCGGGGGGGTTTATATATAGAATATCAAAGACCCGGGTGTGAGTTACAGACTGGAATCTAATCGAGGGGTTCGGGATGGTTTATATATAGAATAACAGGTACCCGGGAGTGAGTTACAGACTGGAATCTAATCGAGTGTTCGGGGTTGGTTTATATGTAGAATAACAGACACCCGGGAGTGAGTTACAGACTGGAATCTAATCGAGGGGTTCAGGGTGGTTTATATATAGAATAACAGATACCCGGGAGTGAGTTACAGACTGGAATCTAATCGAGGGATTCAGGTTGGTTTATATATAGAATAACAGATGCCCGGGAGTGAGTTACAGACTGGAATCTAAATGAGAGTTCAGGGTGGTTTATATATAGAATAACAGATACCCGAGAGTGAGTTACAGGCTGGAATCTAATCGAGGTGTTCTGGGTGGTTTATATATAGAATAACAGATACCCGAGAGTGAGTTCCAGACGGGAATCTAATAGAGGGGTTTGGGGGGTTTTATATATAAAATAACAGACACCCAGGAGTGAGTTAAAGACTGGAATCTAATCGAGGGGTTCGGGGTGGTTTATATGTCGAATAACAGATACCCGGGAGTGAGTTACACACTGGGATCTAATCCAGAGTTCGGGGTTGGTTTATACATAGAAGAACAGATACCCGGGAGTGAGTTACAGACTGGGATCGAATCGAGAGTTCGGGGTTGGTTTATATAAAGAATAACAGATACCCGGGAGTGAGTTACAGACTGGAATCTAATCGATGGGTTTGGGGGGGTTTATATATAGAATAACAGAAACCCGGCAGTGAGTTACAGACTGGAATCTAATCGATGGGTTTGGGGGGGTTTATATATAGAATAACAGAAACCCGGGTGTGAGTTACAGACTGGAATCTAATCGAGGGGTTCACGGTGGTTTATATATAGAATAACAGATACCCTGGAGTGAGTTCCAGACTGGAATCTAATCGAGGTGTTCAGGGTTGTTTATATATAGTATAACAGATACCCGAGAGTGAGTTACAGACTGGAATCTAATCGAGGGGTTTGAGGTGGTTTATATATAGAATAACAGATACCCGGGAGTGAGTTACAGACTGGAATCTAATCGAGGGGTTTGAGGTGGTTTATATATAGAATAACTGATACCCGGGAGTGAGTTACAGACTGGAATCTAATCGAGGGATTCAGGGTGGTTTATATGTAGAATAACAGAAACCCGGGAGTGAGTTACGGACTGGAATCTCATCGAGGGGTTTGGGGTGGTTTATATATAGAATAACAGGTACCCGGGAGTGAGTTACAGACTGGAATCTAATCGAGGGTTTCAGGGTGGTTTATATATAGAATACAGTAAGAAGTTTAACAACACCAGGTTAAAGTCCAACAGGTTTATTTGGTAGCAAAAGTTTGGGGGGGTTTATATATAGAATAACAGAAACCCGGGTGTGAGTTACAGACTGGAATCTAATCGAGGGGTTCACGGTGGTTTATATATAGAATAACAGATACCCTGGAGTGAGTTCCAGACTGGAATCTAATCGAGGTGTTCAGGGTTGTTTATATATAGTATAACAGATACCCGAGAGTGAGTTACAGACTGGAATCTAATCGAGGGGTTTGAGGTGGTTTATATATAGAATAACAGATACCCGGGAGTGAGTTACAGACTGGAAATAGTTTAACAACTGGAAAAAAATAACTTTTGCTACCAAATAAACCTGTTGGACTTTAACCTGGTGTTGTTAAACTTCTTACTGTGTTTACCCCAGTCCAACGCCGGCATCTCCACATCATATATATAGAATAACAGATACCCGGGAGTGAGTTACAGACTGGAATCTAAATGAGAGTTCAGGGTGGTTTATATATAGAATAGCAGATACCCGGGAGTGAGTTACTGACTGGAATCTAAATGAGAGTTCAGGGTGGTTTATATATAGAATAACAGATACCCGGGAGTGAGTTACAGACTGGGATCTAATCGAGAGTTCGGGGTTGGTTTATGTATAGAATAACAGATACCCGGGAGTGAGTTACAGACTGGAATCTAATCGAGAGATAGGGGTTGGTTTATATATAGAATAACAGATACCCGGGAGTGAGTTACAGACTGGAATCTAAATGAGAGTTCAGGGTGGTTTATATATAGAATAACAGACACCCGGGAGTGAGTTACAGACTGGGATCGAATCGAGAGTTCGGGGTTAGTTTATATACAGAATAACAGATACCTGGGAGTGAGTTACAGACTGGAATCTAAATGAGAGTTCAGGGTGGTTTATATATAGAATAACAGATACCCGGGAGTGAGTTACAGACTGGAATCTAAATGAGAGTTCAGGGTGGATAATATATAGAATAACAGATACCCGGGAGTGAGTTACAGACTGGAATCTCATCGAGGGATTCAGGGTGGTTTATCGAATAACAGATACCCGGGAGTGAGTTACAGACTGGGATCTAATCGAGAGTTCGGGGTTGGTTTATAGATAGAATAACAGATACCCGGGAGTGAGTTACAGACTGGAATCTCATCGAGGGATTCAGGGTGGTTTATATATAGACTAACAGGTACCTGGGATTGAGTTACAGACTGGAATCTAATCGAGTGTTCGGGGTTGGTTTATATGTAGAATAACAGACACCCGGGAGTGAGTTACAGACTGGAATCTAATCGAGGGGTTCAGGGTGGTTTATATATAGAATAACAGATACCCGGGAGTGAGTTACAGACTGGAATCTAATCGAGGGATTCAGGTTGGTTTATATATAGAATAACAGATGCCCGGGAGTGAGTTACAGACTGGAATCTAAATGAGAGTTCAGGGTGGTTTATATGTAGAATAACAGATACCCGAGAGTGAGTTACAGGCTGGAATCGAATCGAGGTGTTCTGGGTGGTTTATATATAGAATAACAGATACCCGAGAGTGAGTTACAGACGGGAATCTAATAGAGGGGTTTGGGGGGTTTTATATCTAAAATAACAGACACCCAGGAGTGAGTTAAAGACTGGAATCTAATCGAGGGGTTCGGGGTGGTTTATATATCGAATAACAGATACCCGGGAGTGAGTTACACACTGGGATCTAATCCAGAGTTCGGGGTTGGTTTATACATAGAATAACAGATACCTGGGAGTGAGTGACAGACTGGGATCTAATCGAGAGTTCCGGGTTGGTTTATACATAGAAAAACAGATACCCGGGAGTGAGTTACAGACTGGGATCTAAATGAGAGTTCAGGGTGGTTTATATATCGAATAACAGATACCCGGGAGTGAGTTACAGACTGGAATCTAATCGAGGGATTCAGGGTGGTTTATATGTAGAATAACAGATACCCGGGAGTGAGTTACAGACTGGAATCTAATCGAGGGGTTCGGGGTGGTTTATATATAGAATAACAGATACCCGGGAGTGAGTTGCAGACTGGAATCTAATCGAGGGGTTCGGGGTGGTTTATATATAGAATAACAGATACCCGGGAGTGAGTTACAGGCTGGAATCTAATCGAGGTGTTCTGGGTGGTTTATATATAGAATAACAGATACCCGAGAGTGAGTTACAGACGGGAATCTAATCGAGGGGTTTGGGGGGTTTTATATATAAAATAACAGATACCCGGGAGTGAGTTTCAGACTGGAATCTAATCGAGGGGTTCGGGGTGGTTTATATATAGAATAACAGATACCCGGGAGTGAGTTACAGACTGGAATCTAATCGAAGTGTTCGGGGTGGTTTATATATAGAATAACAGATACCCGGGAGTGAGTTACAGACTGGAATCTAATCGAGGGGTTCAGGGTGGTTTATATATAGAATAACAGATACCCGGGAGTGAGTTACAGACTGGAATCTAAATGAGAGTTCAGGGTGGTTTATATATCGAATAACAGATACCCGGGAGTGAGTTACAGACTGGAATCTAATCGAGGGATTCAGGGTGGTTTATAGATAGAATAACAGATACTCGGGAGTGAGGTAAAGGCTGGAATCTAAGAGAGGGATTCAGGGTGGTTTATATATATAGAATAACAGATACCCGGGAGTGAGTTACAGACTGGAATCTAATCAAGGGGTTCGGGGTGGTTTATAGAATAACAGATACCCGGGAGTGAGTTACAGACTGGAATCTAATCGAGGGATTCAGGGTGGTTTATATATTGAATAACAGGTACCTGGGAGTGAGTTACAGACTGGAATCTAATCGAGGGGTTCGGGGTTCGTTTATACATAGAATAACAGATACCCGGGAATGAGTTACAGACTGGAATCTAATCGAGGGTTCAGGGTGGTTTATATATAGAGTAACAGATACCCGGGAGTGAGTTACAGACTGGAATCTAATCGAGGGATTCAGGGTGGTTTATAGAATAACAGATACCCGGGAGTGAGTTACAGACTGGAATCTAATCGAGGGGTTCAGGGTGGTTTATATATAGAATAACAGGTACCTGGGAGAGAGTTACAGACTGGAATCGAATCGAGGGGTTCAGGGTTGTTTATCTCTAGAATAACAGGTACCTGGGAGTGAGTTACAGACTGGAATCTAATCGAGGGGTTCAGGGTGGTTTATCTCTAGAATAACAGATACCCGGGAGTGAGTTACAGACTGGAATCTAATCGAGGGATTCAGGGTGGTTTATATATAGAATAACAGATACCCGGGAGTGAGTTACAGACTGGAATCTAATCGAGAGTTCAGGGTTGGTTTATACATAGAAAAACAGATACCCGGGAGTGAGTTACAGACTGGGATATAATCGAGAGTTCGGGGTTGGTTTATATATAGAATAACAAACACCCGGGAGTGAGTTACAGACTGGAATCTAATCGAGGTGTTAGGGGTGGTTTATATATGGAATAACAGATACCCGGGAGTGAGTTACAGACTGGAATCTAATCGAGGGGTTCAGGGTGGTTTATATATAGAATAACAGATACCCGGGAGTGAGTTCCAGACTGGAATCTAATCGAGGTGTTCAGGGTTGTTTATATATTGAATATCAAACACCCGGGAGTGAGTTACAGACTGGAATCTAATCGAGGGTTCAGGGTGGTTTATATATAGAATAACTGATACCCGGGAGTGAGTTACAGACTGGAATCTAATCGAGGGGTTCAGGGTGGTTTATATATAGAATAACAGATACCCGGGAGTGAGTTACAGACTGGAATCTAATCGAGGGGTTCGGGATGTTTTCTATATAGAACAACAGATACCCGGGAGTGAGTTACAGACTGGAATCTAATCGAGGGGTTCGGGGTGGTTTATATATCGAATAACAGACACCCGGGAGTAAGTTACAGACTGGAATCTACTCGAGGGGTTCGTGGTGGCTTATATATAGAATAACAGGTACCTGGGAGTGATTTACAGACTGGAATCTAATCAAGGGGTTCAGGGTGGTTTATATATAGAATAACAGATACCCGGGAGTGAGTTCCAGACTGGAATCTAATCGAGGTGTTCAGGGTTGTTTATATATTGAATATCAAA
Organism: Mustelus asterias; assembly: GCF_964213995.1. Lineage (NCBI taxonomy): Eukaryota > Metazoa > Chordata > Chondrichthyes > Carcharhiniformes > Triakidae > Mustelus > Mustelus asterias. The sequence continues at coordinate 232,228 of NW_027595346.1, forward strand.
CACCCGGGAGTGAGTTACAGACTGGAATCTAATCGAGGGGTTCAGGGTGGTTTATCTCGAGAATAACAGATACCCGGGAGTTAGTTACAGACTGGAATCTAATCGAGGGATTCAGGGTGGTTTATATATAGAATAACAGATACCCGGGAGTGAGTTACAGACTGGAATCTAATCGAGGGGTTCGGGATGTTTTCTATATAGAACAACAGATACCCGGGAGTGAGTTACAGACTGGAATCTAATCGAGGGGTTCGCGGTGGTTTATATATCGAATAACAGACACCCGGGAGTAAGTTACAGACTGGAATCTAATCGAGGGGTTCGTGGTGGCTTATATATAGAATAACAGGTACCTGGGAGTGATTTACAGACTGGAATCTAATCAAGGGGTTCAGGGTTTTTTATATATAGAATAACAGATACCCGGGAGTGAGTTACAGACTGGAATCTAACCGAGGGGTTCAGCGTGGTTTATATATAGAATAACAGATACCCGGGAGTGAGTTACAGACTGGAATCTAATCGAGGGATTCAGGGTGGTTTATGTATAGAATAACAGATACCCGGGAGTGAGATACTGACTGGAATCTAAATGAGAGTTCAGGGTGGTTTATATATAGAATAACAGATACCCGGGAGTGAGTTACAGACTGGAATCTAATCGAGGGGTTCGGGATGGTTTATATATAGAATAACAGATACCCGGGAGTGAGTTACAGACTGGAATCTAATTGAGGGGTTTGAGGTGGTTTATATATAGAATAACTGATACCCGGGAGTGAGTTACAGACTGGAATCTAATCGAGGGGTTCGGGATGGTTTATATATAGAATAACAGGTACCCGGGAGTGAGTTACAGACTGGAATCTAATCGAGGGTTTCAGGGTGGTTTATATATAGAATAACAGACACTCGGGAGTGAGTTACAGACTGGAATCTAAATGAGAGTTCAGGGTGGTTTATATATAGAATAACAGACACCCGGGAGTGAGTTACAGACTGGAATCTAAATGAGAGTTCAGGGTGGTTTATATATAGAATAGCAGATACCCGGGAGTGAGTTACAGACTGGAATCGAAATGAGAGTTCAGGGTGGTTTATATAAAGAATGACAGATACCCGGGAGTGAGTTACAGACTGGAATCTAATCGATGGGTTCGGGGGAGTTTATATATTGAATAACAGATACCCGGGAGTGAGTTACAGACTGGAATCTAATCGAGAGTTCGGGGTTGGTTTATATATAGAATAACAGATACCCGGGAGTGAGTTACAGACTGGAATCTAATCGAGAGTTCGGGGTTGGTTTATAGATAGAATAACAGATACCCGGGAGTGAGTTACAGACTGGGATCTAATCGAGAGTTCGGGGTTGGTTTACATATAGAATAACAGATACCCGGGAGTGAGTTACAGACTGGAATCTAATCGAGGGATTCAGGGTGGTTTATAGATAGAATAACAGATACTCGGGAGTGAGTTCCAGACTGGAATCTAATCGAAGGATTCAGGGTGGTTTATATATACAATAACAGATACCCGGGAGTGAGTTACAGACTGGAATCTAATCAAGGGGTTTGGGGTGGTTTATAGAATAACAGATACCCGGGAGTGAGTTACAGACTGGAATCTAATCGAGGGGTTCGGGGTTCGTTTATACATAGAATAACAGATACCCGGGAATGAGTTACAGACAGGAATCTAATCGAGGGTTCAGGGTGGTTTATATATAGAGTAACAGATACCCGGGAGTGAGTTACAGACTGGAATCTAATCGAGGGATTCAGGGTGGTTTATAGAATAACAGATACCCGGGAGTGAGTTACAGACTGGAATCTAATCGAGGGGTTCAGGGTGGTTTATGTATAGAATAACAGGTACCTGGGAGTGAGTTACAGACTGGAATCTAATCGAGGGGTTCAGGGTGGTTTATCTCTAGAATAACAGGTACCTGGGAGTGAGTTACAGACTGGAATCTAATCGAGGGGTTCAGGGTGGTTTATCTCTAGAATAACAGATACCCGGGAGTGAGTTACAGACTGGAATCTAATCGAGGGATTCAGGGTGGTTTATATATAGAATAACAGATACCCGGGAGTGAGTTACAGTCTGGAATCTAATCGAGAGTTCAGGGTTGGTTTATACATAGAAAAACAGATACCCGGGAGTGAGTTACAGACTGGGATATAATCGAGAGTTCGGGGTTGGTTTATATATAGAATAACAAACACCCGGGAGTGAGTTACAGACTGGAATCTAATCGAGGTGTTAGGGGTGGTTTATATATAGAATAACAGATACCCGGGAGTGAGTTACAGACTGGAATCTAATCGAGGGGTTCAGGGTGGTTTATATATAGAATAACAGATACCCGGGAGTGAGTTCCAGACTGGAATCTAATCGAGGTGTTCAGGGTTGTTTATATATTGAATATCAAACACCCGGGAGTGAGTTACAGACTGGAATCTAATCGAGGATTCAGGGTGGTTTATATATAGAATAACTGATACCCGGGAGTGAGTTACAGACTGGAATCTAATCGAGGGGTTCAGGGTGGTTTATATATAGAATAACAGGTACCTGGGAGTGAGTTACAGACTGGAATCTAATCGAGGGGTTCAGGGTGGTTTATCTCTAGAATAACAGATACCCGGGAGTGAGTTACAGACTGGAATCTAATCGAGGGATTCAGGGTGGTTTATATATAGAATAACAGATACCCGGGAGTGAGTTACAGACTGGAATCTAATCGAGGGGTTCGGGATGTTTTCTATATAGAATAACAGATACCCGGGAGTGAGTTACAGACTGGAATCTAATCGAGGGGTTCAGGGTTGTTTGTATATCGAATAACAGACACCCGGGAGTAAGTTACACACTGGAATCTAATCGAGGGGTTCGGGGTGGCTTATATATAGAATAACAGGTACCTGGGAGTGATTTACAGACTGGAATCTAATCAAGGGGTTCAGGGTTTTTTATATATAGAATAACAGATACCCGGGAGTGAGTTACAGACTGGAATCTAACCGAGGGGTTCAGGGTGGTTTATATATAGAATAACAGATACCCGGGAGTGAGATACTGACTGGAATCTAAATGAGAGTTCAGGGTGGTTTATATATAGAATAACAGATACCCGGGAGTGAGTTACAGACTGGAATCTAATCCAGGGGTTCGGGATGGTTTATATATAGAATAACAGATACCTGGGAGTGAGTTACAGACTGGAATCTAATTGAGTGGTTTGAGGTGGTTTATATCTCGAATAACTGATACCCGGGAGTGAGTTACAGACTGGAATCTAATCGAGGGATTCAGGGTGGTTTATATATAGAATAACAGAAACCCGGGAGTGAGTTACGGACTGGAATCTAATCGAGGGGTTTGGGGTGGTTTATATATAGAATAACAGGTACCCGGGAGTGAGTTACAGACTGGAATCTAATCGAGGGGTTCAGGGTGGTTTATATATAGAATAACAGATACCCGGGAGTGAGTTACAGACTGGAATCTAATCGAGGGGTTCGGGATGGTTTATATATAGAATAACAGGTACCCGGGAGTGAGTTACAGACTGGAATCTAATCGAGGGTTTCAGGGTGGTTTATACATAGAATAACAGACACTCGGGAGTGAGTTACAGACTGGAATCTAAATGAGAGTTCAGGGTGGTTTATATATAGAATAACAGACACCCGGGAGTGAGTTACAGACTGGAATCTAAATGAGAGTTCAGGGTGGTTTATATATAGAATAGCAGATACCCGGGAGTGAGTTACAGACTGGAATCTAAATGAGAGTTCAGGGTGGTTTATATGAAGAATAACAGATACCCGGGAGTGAGTTACAGACTGGAATCTAATCGATGGGTTCGGGGTAGTTTATATATAGAATAACAGATACCCGGGAGTGAGTTACAGACTGGAATCTAATCGAGAGTTCGGGGTTGGTTTATATATAGAATCACAGATACCCGGGAGTGAGTTACAGACTGGAATCTAATCGAGAGTTCGGGGTTGGTTTATAGATAGAATAACAGATACCCGGGAGTGAGTTACAGACTGGGATCTAATCGAGAGTTCGGGGTTGGTTTACATATAGAATAACAGATACCCGGGAGTGAGTTACAGACTGGAATCTAATCGAGGGATTCAGGGTGGTTTATATATACAATAACAGATACCCGGGAGTGAGTTACAGACTGGAATCTAATCAAGGGGTTCGGGGTGGTTTATAGAATAACAGATACCCGGGAGTGAGTTACAGACTGGAATCTAATCGAGGGATTCAGGGTGGTTTATATATTGAATAACAGGTACCTGGGAGTGAGTTACAGACTGGAATCTAATCGAGGCTTTCGGGGGGGTTTATGTTTAGAATATCAAACACCCGGGAGTGAGTTACAGACTGGAATCTAATCGAGTGTTCGGGGGTGGTTTGTACATAGAATAACAGATACCCGGGAGTGAGTTACAGACTGGAATCTAATCGAGGGGTTCGGGGTTCCTTTATACATAGAATAACAGATACCCGGGAATGAGTGACAGACTGGAATCTAATCGAGGGTTCAGGGTGGTTTATATATAGAGTAACAGATACCCGGGAGTGAGTTACAGACTGGAATCTAATCGAGGGATTCAGGGTGCTTGATAGAATAACAGATACCCGGGAGTGAGTTACAGACTGGAATCTAATCGAGGGGTTCAGGTGGTTTATATATAGAATAACAGATACCCGGGAGTGAGTTACAGACTGGGATCTAATCCAGAGTTCAGGGTTGGTTTATACATAGAATAACAGATACCTGGGAGTGAGTTACAGACTGGGATCTAATCGAGAGTTCAGGGTTGGTTTATACATAGAAAAACAGATACCCGGGAGTGAGTTACAGACTGGGATCTAATCGAGAGTTCGGGGTTGGTTTATATATAGAATAACAAACACCCGGGAGTGAGTTACAGACTGGAATCTAATCGAGGGGTTAGGGGTGGTTTATATACAGAAGAACAGATACCCGGGAGTGAGTTACAGACTGGAATCTAATCGAGGAGTTCGGGATGGTTTATATATAGAATAACAGATACCCGGGAGTGAGTTCCAGACTGGAATCTAATCGAGGGGTTTGAGGTGGTTTATATATAGAATAACTGATACCCGGGAGTGAGTTACAGATTGGAATCGAATCGAGGGGTTCGGGGTGGTTTATATATTGAATAACAGATACCCGGGAGTGAGTTACAGATTGGAATCGAATCGAGGGGTTCAGGGTGGTTTATATATAGAATAACAGATACCCGGGAGTGAGTTCCAGACTGGAATCTAATCGAGGGGTTTGAGGTGGTTTATATCTCGAATAACTGATACCCGGGAGTGAGTTACAGACTGGAATCTAATCGAGGGGTTCAGGGTGGTTTATATATAGAATAACAGGTACCTGGGAGTGAGTTACAGACTGGAATCTAATCGAGGGGTTCAGGGTGGTTTATCTCTAGAATAACAGATACCCGGGAGTGAGTTACTGACTGGAATCTAAATGAGAGTTCAGGGTGGTTTATATATAGAATAACAGATACCCGGGAGTGAATTACAGATTGGAATCTAATCGAGGGGTTCAGGGTGGTTTATATATAGAATAACAGATACCCGGGAGTGAGTTCCAGACTGGAATCTAATCGAGGTGTTAGGGGTGGTTTATATATAGAATAACAGATAGCCGGGAGTGAGTTACAGACTGGAATCGAATCGAGGGGTTCAGGGTGGTTTATATATAGAAGAACAGATACCCGGGAGTGAGTTACAGACTGGAATCTAATCGAGGGATTCAGGGTGGTTTATAGAATAACAGATACCCGGGAGTGAGTTACAGACTGGAATCTAATCGAGGGGTTCAGGGTGGTTTATATATAGAATAACAGGTACCTGGGAGTGAGTTACAGACTGGAATCTAATCGAGGGGTTCAGGGTGGTTTATCTCTAGAATAACAGGTACCTGGGAGTGAGTTACAGACTGGAATCTAATCGAGGGGTTCAGGGTGGTTTATCTCTAGAATAACAGATACCCGGGAGTGAGTTACAGACTGGAATCTAATCGAGGGATTCAGGGTGGTTTATATATAGAATAACAGATACCCGGGAGTGAGTTACAGACTGGATTCTAATCGAGAGTTCAGGGTTGGTTTATACATAGAAAAACAGATACCCGGGAGTGAGTTACAGACTGGGATCTAATCGAGAGTTCGGGGTTGGTTTATATATAGAATAACAAACACCCGGGAGTGAGTTACAGACTGGAATCTAATCGAGGTGTTAGGGGTGGTTTATATATAGAATAACAGATACCCGGGAGTGAGTTACAGACTGGAATCTAATCGAGGGGTTCAGGGTGGTTTATAGATAGAATAACAGATACCCAGGAGTGAGTTCCAGACTGGAATCTAATCGAGGTGTTCAGGGTTGTTTATATATTGAATATCAAACACCCGGGAGTGAGTTACAGACTGGAATCAAATCGGGGGGTTCGGGGTTGTTTATATATAGAATAACAGATACCCGGGAGTGAGTGACAGACTGGAATCTAATCAAGGGGTTCGGGGTGGTTTATATATAGAATAACAGATACCCGGGAGTGAGTTACAGACTGGAATCTAATCGAGGGTTCAGGGTGGTTTATATATCGAATAACTGATACCCGGGAGTGAGTTACAGACTGGAATCTAATCGAGGGGTTCAGGGTGGTTTATATATAGAATAACAGGTACCTGGGAGTGAGTTACAGACTGGAATCTAATCGAGGGGTTCAGGGTGGTTTATCTCTAGAATAACAGATACCCGGGAGTGAGTTACAGACTGGAATCTAATCGAGGGATTCAGGGTGGTTTATATATAGAATAACAGATACCCGGGAGTGAGTTACAGACTGGAATCTAATCGAGGGGTTCGGGATGTTTTCTATATAGAATAACAGATACCCGGGAGTGAGTTACAGACTGGAATCTAATCGAGGGGTTCGGGGTGGTTTATATATCGAATAACAGACACCCGGGAGTGAGTTACAGACTGGAATCTAATCGAGGGGTTCGGGGTGGCTTATATATAGAATAACAGGTACCTGGGAGTGATTTACAGACTGGAATCTAATCGAGGGGTTCAGGGTTTTTTATATATAGAATAACAGATACCCGGGAGTGAGATACTGACTGGAATCTAATCGAGGGGTTCAGGGTGGTTTATATATAGAATAACAGATACCCGGGAGTGAGTTACAGACTGGAATCTAATCGAGGGGTTCGGGATGGTTTATATATAGAATTACAGATACCCGGGAGTGAGTTACAGACTGGAATCGAATTGAGGGGTTTGAGGTGGTTTATATATAGAATAATTGATACCCGGGAGTGAGTTACAGACTGGAATCTAATCGAGGGTTTCAGGGTGGTTTGTATATGGAATAACAGACACTCGGGAGTGAGTTACAGACTGGAATCTAAATGAGAGTTCAGGGTGGTTTATATATAGAATTACAGACACCCGGGAGTGAGTTACAGACTGGAATCTAATCGATGGGTTCGGGGTAGTTTATATACAGCATAACAGATACCCGGGAGTGAGTTACAGACTGGAATCTAATCGAGAGTTCGGGGTTGGTTTATATATAGAATAACAGATACCCGGGAGTGAGTTACAGACTGGAATCTAATCGAGAGTTCGGGGTTGGTTTATAGATAGAATAACAGATACCCGGGAGTGAGTTACAGACTGGGATCTAATCGAGAGTTCGGGGTTGCTTTACATATAGAATAACAGATACCCGGGAGTGAGTTACAGACTGGAATCTAATCCAGGGGTTCGGGGTGGTTTATAGAATAACAGATACCCGGGAGTGAGTTACAGACAGGAATCTAATCGAGGGATTCAGGGTGGTTTATATATTGAATAACAGGTACCTGGGAGTGAGTTACAGACTGGAATCTAATCGAGGCTTTCGGGGGGGTTTATATATAGAATATCAAACACCCGGGAGTGAGTTACAGACTGGAATCTAATCGAGTGTTCGGGGTGGTTTATATATAGAGTAACAGATACCCGGGAGTGAGTTACAGACTGGATTCTAATCGAGGGATTCAGGGTGGTTTATAGAATAACAGATACCCGGGAGTGAGTTACAGACTGGAATCTAATCGAGGGGTTCAGGTGGTTTATATATAGAATAACAGATACCCGGGAGTGAGTTACAGACTGGGATCTAATCCAGAGTTCAGGGTTGGTTTATACATAGAATAACAGATACCTGGGAGTGAGTTACAGACTGGGATCTAATCGAGAGTTCAGGGTTGGTTTATACATAGAAAAACAGATACCCGGGAGTGAGTTACAGACTGGAATCTAATCGAGGAGTTCGGGATGGTTTATATATAGAATAACAGATACCCGGGAGTGAGTTCCAGACTGGAATCTAATCGAGGGGTTTGAGGTGGTTTATATATAGAATAACTGATACCCGGGAGTGAGTTACAGATTGGAATCGAATCGAGGGGTTCAGGGTGGTTTATATATAGAATAACAGATACCCGGGAGTGAGTTACAGATTGGAATCGAATCGAGGGGTTCAGGGTGGTTTATATATAGAATAACAGATACCCGGGAGTGAGTTCCAGACTGGAATCTAATCGAGGGGTTTGAGGTGGTTTATATATAGAATAACTGATACCCGGGAGTGAGTTACAGACTGGAATCTAATCGAGGGGTTCAGGGTGGTTTATATATAGAATAACAGGTACCTGGGAGTGAGTTACAGACTGGAATCTAATCGAGGTGTTCAGGGTGGTTTATCTCTCGAATAACAGATACCCGGGAGTGAGTTACAGACTGGAATCTAATCGAGGGATTCAGGGTGGTTTATATATAGAATAACAGATACCCGGGAGTGAGTTACAGACTGGAATCTAATCGAGGAGTTCGGGATGGTTTATATATAGAATAACAGATACCCGGGAGTGAGTTACAGACTGGAATCTAATCGAGGGGTTCGGGGTGATTTATATATCGAATAACAGACACCCGCGAGTGAGTTACAGACTGGAATCTAATCGAGGGGTTCGGGGTGGATTATATATAGAATAACAGGTACCTGGGAGTGAGTTACAGACTGGAATCTAATGGAGGGGTTCAGGGTGGTTTATATATAGAATAACAGATACCCGGGAGTGAGTTACAGACTGGAATCTAATCGAGGGGTTCAGGGTGGTTTATATATAGAATCACAGATACCCGGGAGTGAGTTACAGACTGGAATCTAATCGAGGGATTCAGGGTGGTTTATGTATCGAATAACAGATACCCGGGAGTGAGTTACTGACTGGAATCTAAATGAGAGTTCAGGGTGGTTTATATATAGAATAACAGAGACCCGGGAGTGAATTACAGATTGGAATCGAATCGAGGGGTTCAGGGTGGTTTATATATAGAATAACAGATACCCGGGAGTGAGTTCCAGACTGGAATCTAATCGAGGTGTTCAGGGTTGTTTATATATCGAATAACTGATACCCGGGAGTGAGTTACAGACTGGAATCTAATCGAGGGGTTCGGGGTGGTTTATATATCGAACAACAGACACCCGGGAGTGAGTTACAGACTGGAATCAAATCGAGGGGTTCGGGGTGGTTTATATATAGAATAACAGGTACCTGGGAGTGAGTTACAGACTGGAATCTAATCGAGGGGTTCAGGGTGGTTTATATATAGAATAACAGATACCCGGGAGTGAGTTACAGACTGGAATCTAATCGAGGGATTCAGGGTGGTTTATATATCGAATAACAGATACCCGGGAGTGAGTTACAGACTGGAATCTAATCGAGGGGTTCGGGATGATTGAGTTTTAGAATAACAGACACCCGGGAGTGAGTTACAGACTGGAATCTAATCGAGGGGTTCGGGTTGGTTTATATATAGAATAACAGATACCCGGGAGTGAGTTACAGACTGGAATCTAATCGAGGGGTTCGGGGTGGTTTATATATAGAATAACAGATACACGGGAGTGAGTTACAGACTGGAATCTAATCTAGGAGTTTGTGGGTTTTATAGAAAGAATAACAGATACCCGGGAGTGAGTTACAGACTGGAATCTAATCGAGGGGTTCGGGGTGGTTTATATATAGAATACCAGATACCCGGGAGTGAGTTACAGACTGGAATCTAATCGAGGGATTCTGGTTGGTTGATATATAGAATAACAGAAACCCGGGAGTGAGTTACAGACTGGGATCTAATCGAGAGTTCGGGGTTGTTTATATATAGAATAACAGATACCCGGGCGTGAGTTACAGACTGGGATCTAATCGAGAGATCGGGGTTGGTTTATATATAGAATAACAGATACCCGGGAGTGAGTTACAGACTGGCATCTAATCGAGAGATCGGGGTTGGTTTATATATAGAATAACAGGTACCTGGGAGTGAGTTACAGACTGGAATCTAATCGAGGGGTTCGGGGGTATTTATATATAGAATATCAAACACCCGGGAGTGAGCTACAGACTGGAATCTAATCGAGGGTTCAGGGTGGTTTCTATATAGAGTAACAGATACCCGGGAGTGAGTTACAGACTGGAATCTAAATGAGAGTTCAGGGTGGTTTATATATAGAATAACAGATACCCGGGAGTGAGTTACAGACTGGAATCTAAATGAGAGTTCAGGGTGGTTTACATATAGAATAACAGATACCCGAGAGTGAGTTATAGGCTGGAATCTAATCGAGGTGTTCTGGGTGGTTTATATATAGAATAACAGATACCCGAGAGTGAGTTACAGACGGGAATCTAATCGTGGGGTTTGGGGGGTTTTATATATAAAATAACAGATACCCGGGAGTGAGTTACAGACTGGAATCTAATCGAGGGGTTCGGGGTGGTTTATATATCGAATAACAGATACCCCGGAGTGAGTTCCAGACTGGAATGTAATCGAGGGGTTCGGGGTGGTTTATATATAGAATAACAGATACCCGAGAGTGAGTTACAGGCTGGAATCTAATCGAGGTGTTCTGGGTGGTTTATATATCGAATAACAGATACCCGAGAGTGAGTTCCAGACGGGAATCTAATCGAGGGGTTTGGGGGGTTTTATATATAAAATAACAGATACCCGGGAGTGAGTTACAGACTGGAATCTAATCGAGGGGTTCGGGGTGGTTTATGTATCGAATAACAGATACCCGGGAGTGAGTTACAGACTGGAATCTAATCGAGGTGTTCAGGGTGGTTTATACATAGAATAACAGATACCCGGGAGTGAGTTACAGACTGGAATCTAATCGATGGGTTTCGGGGGGTTTATATATCGAATAACAGAAACCCGGGTGTGAGTTATAGACTGGAATCTAATCGAGGGGTTCAGGGTGGTTTATATACAGAATAACAGATACCCGGGAGTGAGTTACAGACTGGAATCTAATCGAGGTGTTCAGGGTTGTTTATATATAGAATAACTGATACCCGGGAGTGAGTTACAGACTGGAATCTAATCGAGGGGTTTGAGGTGGTTTATATATAGAATAACTGATACCCGGGAGTGAGTTACAGACTGGAATCTAATCGAGGGATTCAGGGTGGTTTATATATATAGAATAACAGATACCCGGGAGTGAGTTACAGACTGGAATCTAATCGAGGGGTTCGGGGTGGTTGAGTTTTAGAATAACATTCTGGGGAGTGAGTTCCAGACTGGAATCTAATCGAGGGGTTCGGGGTGGTTGAGTTTTAGAATAACATTCTGGGGAGTGAGTTCCAGACTGGAATCTAATCTAGGCGTTTGGGGGTTTTATATATAGAATAACAGATACCCTGGAGTGAGTTACAGACTGGAATCTAATCGAGCGGTTCGGGTTGGTTTATATATAGAATAACAGATACCCGGGAGTGAGTTACAGACTGGAATCTAATCGAGGGGTTCGGGGTGGTTTATATACAGAATAACAGATACCCCGGAGTGAGTTACAGACTGGAATCTAATCGAGGGATTCAGGGTGGTTTATATACAGAATAACAGATACCCGGGAGTGAGTTACAGACTGGAATCTAAATGAGAGTTCAGGGTGGTTTATATATAGAATAACAGATACCCCGGAGTGAGTTACAGACTGGAATCTAATCGAGGGTTCAGGGTGGTTTATATATAGAATAACAGATACCCGGGAGTGAGTTTCAGACTGGAATCTTATCGAGGGGTTCGGGTGGTTTATATATAGAATAACAGATACCCGGGAGTGTGTTACAGACTGGAATCTAATCGAGGGGTTCAGGGTGGTTTATATGTAGAGAATAACAGATACCCTGGAGTGAGTTACAGACTGGAATCTAATCGAGGGATTCAGGGTGGTTTATATATAGAATAACAGATACCCGGGAGTGAGTTACAGACTGGAATCAAATCGAGGGGTTCGGGGTGGTTTATATATAGAATAACAGATACCCGGGACTGAGTTACAGACTGGAATCTAATCGAGGGGTTCGGGGTGGTTTATATATAGAATAACAGATACCCAGGAGTGAGTTACAGACTGGAATCTAATCGAGGGGTTCGGGGTGGTTGAGTTTTAGAATAACATTCTGGGGAGTGAGTTCCAGACTGGAATCTAATCTAGGCGTTTGGGGATTTTATATATAGAATAACAGATACCCTGGAGTGAGTTACAGACTGGAATCTAATCGAGGGGTTCAGGGTGGTTTATATATAGAATAACAGATACCCGGGTGTGAGTTACAGACTGGAATCTAATCGAGGTGTTCGGGTTGGTTTATATATCGAAAAGCAGATACCCGGGAGTGAGTTACAGACTGGAATCTAGTCGAGGGATTCAGGGTGGTTTATATATAGAATAACAGATACCCGGGAGTGAGTTACAGACTGGAATCTAATCGAGGGATTCAGGGTGGTTTATATACAGAATAACAGATACCCGGGAGTGAGTTCCAGACTGGAATCTAAATGAGAGTTCAGGGTGGTTTATATATAGAATAACAGATACCCCGGAGTGAGTTACAGACTGGAATCTAATCGAGGGTTCAGGGTGGTTTATATATAGAATAACAGATACCCGGGAGTGAGTTACAGACTGGAATCTAATCGAGGGGTTCGGGTGGTTTATATATAGAATAACAGATACCCTGGAGTGAGTTACAGACTGGAATCTAATCGAGGGATTCAGGGTGGTTTATATACAGAATAACAGATACCCAGGACTGAGTTACAGACTGGAATCTAATCGAGGGGTTCGGGGTGGTTTATATATAGAATAACAGATACCCAGGAGTGAGTTACAGACTGGAATCTAATCGAGGGGTTCGGGGTGGTTGAGTTTTAGAATAACATTCTGGGGAGTGAGTTCCAGACTGGAATCTAATCTAGGCGTTTGGGGATTTTATATATAGAATAACAGATACCCGGGTGTGAGTTACAGACTGGAATCTAATCGAGCGGTTCGGGTTGGTTTATATATAGAAAAGCAGATACCCGGGAGTGAGTTACAGACTGGAATCTAGTCGAGGGATTCAGGGTGGTTTATATATAGAATAACAGATACCCGGGAGTGAGTTACAGACTGGAATCTAATCGAGGGGTTCGGGGTGGTTTATATACAGAATAACAGATACCCCGGAGTGAGTTACAGACTGGAATCTAATCGAGGGATTCAGGGTGGTTTATATACAGAATAACAGATACCCGGGAGTGAGTTACAGACTGGAATCTAATCGAGGTGTTCAGGGTTGTTTATATATTGAATATCAAACACCCGGGAGTGAGTTACAGACTGGAATCAAATCGGGGGGTTCGGGGTTGTTTATATATAGAATAACAGATACCCGGGAGTGAGTGACAGACTGGAATCTAATCAAGGGGTTCGGGGTGGTTTATATATAGAATAACAGATACCCGGGAGTGAGTTACAGACTGGAATCTAATCGAGGGTTCAGGGTGGTTTATATATCGAATAACTGATACCCGGGAGTGAGTTACAGACTGGAATCTAATCGAGGGGTTCAGGGTGGTTTATATATAGAATAACAGGTACCTGGGAGTGAGTTACAGACTGGAATCTAATCGAGGGGTTCAGGGTGGTTTATCTCTAGAATAACAGATACCCGGGAGTGAGTTACAGACTGGAATCGATTCGAGGGATTCAGGGTGGTTTATATATAGAATAACAGATACCCGGGAGTGAGTTACAGACTGGAATCTAATCGAGGGGTTCGGGATGTTTTCTATATAGAATAACAGATACCCGGGAGTGAGTTACAGACTGGAATCTAATCGAGGGGTTCGGGGTGGTTTATATATCGAATAACAGACACCCGGGAGTGAGTTACAGACTGGAATCTAATCGAGGGGTTCGGGGTGGCTTATATATAGAATAACAGGTACCTGGGAGTGATTTACAGACTGGAATCTAATCGAGGAGTTCAGGGTTTTTTATATATAGAATAACAGATACCCGGGAGTGAGTTACAGACTGGAATCTAATCGAGGGGTTCAGGGTGGTTTATATATAGAATAACAGATACCCGGGAGTGAGTTCCAGACTGGAATCTAATCGAGGGATTCAGGGTGGTTTATGTATAGAATAACAGATACCCGGGAGTGAGATACTGACTGGAATCTAAATGAGAGTCCAGGGTGGTTTATATCTAGAATAGCAGATACCCGGGAGTGAGTTACAGACTGGAATCTAATCGAGGGGTTCGGGATGGTTTATCTATAGAATTACAGATACCCGGGAGTGAGTTACAGACTGGAATCTAATTGAGGGGTTTGAGGTGGTTTATATATAGAATAATTGATACCCGGGAGTGAGTTACAGACTGGAATCTAATCGAGGGATTCAGGGTGGTTTATATCTTGAATAACAGAAACCCGGGAGTGAGTTACGGACTGGAATCTAATCGAGGGGTTTGGGGTGGTTTATATATAGAATAACAGGTACCCGGGAGTGAGTTACAGACTGGAATCTAATCGAGGGGTTCAGGGTCGTTTATATATAGAATAACAGATACCCGGGAGTGAGTTACAGACTGGAATCTAATCGAGGGGTTCGGGATGGTTTATATATAGAATAACAGGTACCCGGGAGTGAGTTACAGACTGGAATCTAATTGAGGGTTTCAGGGTGGTTTATATATGGAATAACAGACACTCGGGAGTGAGTTACAGACTGGAATCTAAATGAGAGTTCAGGGTGGTTTATATATAGAATTACAGACACCCGGGAGTGAGTTACAGACTGGAATCTAATCGATGGGTTCGGGGTAGTTTATATATAGCATAACAGATACCCGGGAGTGAGTTACAGACTGGAATCTAATCGAGAGTTCGGGGTTGGTTTATATATAGAATAACAGATACCCGGGAGTGAGTTACAGACTGGAATCTAATCGAGAGTTCGGGGTTGGTTTATAGATAGAATAACAGATACCCGGGAGTGAGTTACAGACTGGGATCTAATCGAGAGTTCGGGGTTGGTTTACATATAGAATAAAAGATACCCGGGAGTGAGTTACAGACTGGAATCTAATCCAGGGGTTCGGGGTGGTTTATAGAATAACAGATACCCGGGAGTGAGTTACAGACAGGAATCTAATCGAGGGATTCAGGGTGGTTTATATATTGAATAACAGGTACCTGGGAGTGAGTTACAGACTGGAATCTAATCGAGGCTTTCGGGGGGGTTTATATATAGAATATCAAACACCCGGGAGTGAGTTACAGACTGGAATCTAATCGAGTGTTCGGGGGTGGTTTATACATAGAATAACAGGTACCCGGGAGTGAGTTACAGACTGGAATCGAATCGAGGGGTTCGGGGTTCGTTTATACATAGAATAACAGATACCCGGGAATGAGTTACAGACTGGAATCTAATCGAGGGGTTCGGGGTGGTTTATATATCGAATAACAGACACCCGGGAGTGAGTTACAGACTGGAATCAAATCGAGTGGTTCGGGGTGGTTTATATATAGAATAACAGGTACCTGGGAGTGAGTTACAGACTGGAATCTAATCGAGGGGTTCAGGGTGGTTTATATATAGAATTACAGATACCCGGGAGTGAGTTACAGACTGGAATCTAATCGAGGGATTCAGGGTGGTTTATATATCGAATAACAGATACCCGGGAGTGAGTTACAGACTGGAATCTAATCGAGGGGTTCGGGATGGTTGAGTTTTAGAATAACAGACACCCGGGAGTGAGTTACAGACTGGAATCTAATCGAGGGGTTCGGGTTGGTTTATATATAGAATAACAGATACCCGGGAGTGAGTTACAGACTGGAATCTAATCGAGGGGTTCGGGGTGGTTTATATATAGAATAACAGATACACGGGAGTGAGTTACAGACTGGAATCTAATCTAGGAGTTTGTGGGTTTTATAGAAAGAATAACAGATACCCGGGAGTGAGTTACAGACTGGAATCTAATCGAGGGGTTCGGGGTGGTTTATATATAGAATACCAGATACCCGGGAGTGAGTTACAGACTGGAATCTAATCGAGGGATTCTGGTTGGTTGATATATAGAATAACAGAAACCCGGGAGTGAGTTACAGACTGGGATCTAATCGAGAGTTCGGGGTTGTTTATATATAGAATAACAGATACCCGGGCGTGAGTTACAGACTGGGATCTAATCGAGAGATCGGGGTTGGTTTATATATAGAATAACAGATACCCGGGAGTGAGTTACTGACTGGGATCTAATCGAGAGTTCGGGGTTGTTTATATATAGAATAATAGATACCCGGGAGTGAGTTACAGACTGGGATCTAATCGAGAGATCGGGGTTGGTTTATATATAGAATAACAGGTACCTGGGAGTGAGTTACAGACTGGAATCTAATCGAGGGGTTCGGGGGTGTTTATATATAGAATATCAAACACCCGGGAGTGAGCTACAGACTGGAATCTAATCGAGGGTTCAGGGTGGTTTCTATATAGAGTAACAGATACCCGGGAGTGAGTTACAGACTGGAATCTAAATGAGAGTTCAGGGTGGTTTATATATAGAATAACAGATACCCGGGAGTGAGTTACAGACTGGAATCTAAATGAGAGTTCAGGGTGGTTTACATATAGAATAACAGATACCCGAGAGTGAGTTATAGGCTGGAATCGAATCGAGGTGTTCTGGGTGGTTTATATATAGAATAACAGATACCCGAGAGTGAGTTACAGACGGGAATCTAATCGTGGGGTTTGGGGGGTTTTATATATAAAATAACAGATACCCCGGAGTGAGTTCCAGACTGGAATCTAATCGAGGGGTTCGGGGTGGTTTATATATAGAATAACAGATACCCGAGAGTGAGTTACAGGCTGGAATCTAATCGAGGTGTTCTGGGTGGTTTATATATCGAATAACAGATACCCGAGAGTGAGTTACAGACGGGAATCTAATCGAGGGGTTTGGGGGGTTTTATATATAAAATAACAGATACCCGGGAGTGAGTTACAGACTGGAATCTAATCGAGGGGTTCGGGGTGGTTTATGTATCGAATAACAGATACCCGGGAGTGAGTTACAGACTGGAATCTAATCGAGGGGTTCGGGGTGGTTTATATATAGAATAACAGATACACGGGAGTGAGTTACAGACTGGAATCTAATCTAGGAGTTTGTGGGTTTTATAGAAAGAATAACAGATACCCGGGAGTGAGTTACAGACTGGAATCTAATCGAGGGGTTCGGGGTGGTTTATATATAGAATACCAGATACCCGGGAGTGAGTTACAGACTGGAATCTAATCGAGGGATTCTGGTTGGTTGATATATAGAATAACAGAAACCCGGGAGTGAGTTACAGACTGGGATCTAATCGAGAGTTCGGGGTTGTTTATATATAGAATAACAGATACCCGGGCGTGAGTTACAGACTGGGATCTAATCGAGAGATCGGGGTTGGTTTATATATAGAATAACAGATACCCGGGAGTGAGTTACTGACTGGGATCTAATCGAGAGTTCGGGGTTGTTTATATATAGAATAATAGATACCCGGGAGTGAGTTACAGACTGGGATCTAATCGAGAGATCGGGGTTGGTTTATATATAGAATAACAGGTACCTGGGAGTGAGTTACAGACTGGAATCTAATCGAGGGGTTCGGGGGTGTTTATATATAGAATATCAAACACCCGGGAGTGAGCTACAGACTGGAATCTAATCGAGGGTTCAGGGTGGTTTCTATATAGAGTAACAGATACCCGGGAGTGAGTTACAGACTGGAATCTAAATGAGAGTTCAGGGTGGTTTATATATAGAATAACAGATACCCGGGAGTGAGTTACAGACTGGAATCTAAATGAGAGTTCAGGGTGGTTTACATATAGAATAACAGATACCCGAGAGTGAGTTATAGGCTGGAATCGAATCGAGGTGTTCTGGGTGGTTTATATATAGAATAACAGATACCCGAGAGTGAGTTACAGACGGGAATCTAATCGTGGGGTTTGGGGGGTTTTATATATAAAATAACAGATACCCGGGAGTGAGTTACAGACTGGAATCTAATCGAGGGGTTCGGGGTGGTTTATATATCGAATAACAGATACCCCGGAGTGAGTTCCAGACTGGAATCTAATCGAGGGGTTCGGGGTGGTTTATATATAGAATAACAGATACCCGAGAGTGAGTTACAGGCTGGAATCTAATCGAGGTGTTCTGGGTGGTTTATATATCGAATAACAGATACCCGAGAGTGAGTTACAGACGGGAATCTAATCGAGGGGTTTGGGGGGTTTTATATATAAAATAACAGATACCCGGGAGTGAGTTACAGACTGGAATCTAATCGAGGGGTTCGGGGTGGTTTATGTATCGAATAACAGATACCCGGGAGTGAGTTACAGACTGGAATCTAATCGAGGTGTTCAGGGTGGTTTATATATAGAATAACAGATACCCGGGAGTGAGTTACAGACTGGAATCTAATCGATGGGTTTCGGGGGGTTTATATATCGAATAACAGAAACCCGGGTGTGAGTTACAGACTGGAATCTAATCGAGGGGTTCAGGGTGGTTTATATACAGAATAACAGATACCCGGGAGTGAGTTACAGACTGGAATCTAATCGAGGTGTTCAGGGTTGTTTATATATAGAATAACTGATACCCGGGAGTGAGTTACAGACTGGAATCTAATCGAGGGGTTTGAGGTGGTTTATATATACAATAACTGATACCCGGGAGTGAGTTACAGACTGGAATCTAATCGAGGGATTCAGGGTGGTTTATATATATAGAATAACAGATACCCGGGAGTGAGTTACAGACTGGAATCTAATCGAGGGGTTCGGGGTGGTTGAGTTTTAGAATAACATTCTGGGGAGTGAGTTCCAGACTGGAATCTAATCGAGGGGTTCGGGGTGGTTGAGTTTTAGAATAACATTCTGGGGAGTGAGTTCCAGACTGGAATCTTATCTAGGCGTTTGGGGGTTTTATATATAGAATAACAGATACCCTGGAGTGAGTTACAGACTGGAATCTAATCGAGCGGTTCGGGTTGGTTTATATATAGAATAACAGATACCCGGGAGTGAGTTACAGACTGGAATCTAATCGAGGGGTTCGGGGTGGTTTATATACAGAATAACAGATACCCCGGAGTGAGTTACAGACTGGAATCTAATCGAGGGATTCAGGGTGGTTTATATACAGAATAACAGATACCCGGGAGTGAGTTACAGACTGGAATCTAAATGAGAGTTCAGGGTGGTTTATATATAGAATAACAGATACCCCGGAGTGAGTTACAGACTGGAATCTAATCGAGGGTTCAGGGTGGTTTATATATAGAATAACAGATACCCGGGAGTGAGTTTCAGACTGGAATCTTATCGAGGGGTTCGGGTGGTTTATATATAGAATAACAGATACCCGGGAGTGTGTTACAGACTGGAATCTAATCGAGGGGTTCAGGGTGGTTTATATATAGAGAATAACAGATACCCTGGAGTGAGTTACAGACTGGAATCTAATCGAGGGATTCAGGGTGGTTTATATATAGAATAACAGATACCCGGGAGTGAGTTACAGACTGGAATCTAATCGAGGGGTTCGGGGTGGTTTATATATAGAATAACAGATACCCGGGACTGAGTTACAGACTGGAATCTAATCGAGGGGTTCGGGGTGGTTTATATATAGAATAACAGATACCCAGGAGTGAGTTACAGACTGGAATCTAATCGAGGGGTTCGGGGTGGTTGAGTTTTAGAATAACATTCTGGGGAGTGAGTTCCAGACTGGAATCTAATCTAGGCGTTTGGGGATTTTATATATAGAATAACAGATACCCTGGAGTGAGTTACAGACTGGAATCTAATCGAGGGGTTCAGGGTGGTTTATATATAGAATAACAGATACCCTGGAGTGAGTTACGGACTGGAATCTAATCGAGGGGTTCGGGGTGGTTTATATATAGAATAACAGATACCCGGGAGTGAGTTACAGACTGGAATCTAATCGAGGGGTTCAGGGTCGTTTATATATAGAATAACAGATACCCGGGAGTGAGTTACAGACTGGAATCTAATCGAGGGGTTCGGGATGGTTTATATATAGAATAACAGGTACCCGGGAGTGAGTTACAGACTGGAATCTAATCGAGGGTTTCAGGGTGGTTTATATATGGAATAACAGACACTCGGGAGTGAGTTACAGACTGGAATCTAAATGAGAGTTCAGGGTGGTTTATATATAGAATTACAGACACCCGGGAGTGAGTTACAGACTGGAATCTAATCGATGGGTTCGGGGTAGTTTATATATAGCATAACAGATACCCGGGAGTGAGTTACAGACTGGAATCTAATCGAGAGTTCGGGGTTGGTTTATATATAGAATAACAGATACCCGGGAGTGAGTTACAGACTGGAATCTAATCGAGAGTTCGGGGTTGGTTTATAGATAGAATAACAGATACCCGGGAGTGAGTTACAGACTGGGATCTAATCGAGAGTTCGGGGTTGGTTTACATATAGAATAAAAGATACCCGGGAGTGAGTTACAGACTGGAATCTAATCCAGGGGTTCGGGGTGGTTTATAGAATAACAGATACCCGGGAGTGAGTTACAGACAGGAATCTAATCGAGGGATTCAGGGTGGTTTATATATTGAATAACAGGTACCTGGGAGTGAGTTACAGACTGGAATCTAATCGAGGCTTTCGGGGGGGTTTATATATAGAATATCAAACACCCGGGAGTGAGTTACAGACTGGAATCTAATCGAGTGTTCGGGGGTGGTTTATACATAGAATAACAGGTACCCGGGAGTGAGTTACAGACTGGAATCGAATCGAGGGGTTCGGGGTTCGTTTATACATAGAATAACAGATACCCGGGAATGAGTTACAGACTGGAATCTAATCGAGGGTTCAGGGTGGTTTATATATAGAGTAACAGATACCCGGGAGTGAGTTACAGACTGGATTCTAATCGAGGGATTCAGGGTGGTTTATAGAATAACAGATACCCGGGAGTGAGTTACAGACTGGAATCTAATCGAGGGGTTCAGGTGGTTTATATATAGAATAACAGATACCCGGGAGTGAGTTACAGACTGGGATCTAATCCAGAGTTCAGGGTTGGTTTATACATAGAATAACAGATACCTGGGAGTGAGTTACAGACTGGGATCTAATCGAGAGTTCAGGGTTGGTTTATACATAGAAAAACAGATACCCGGGAGTGAGTTACAGACTGGAATCTAATCGAGGAGTTCGGGATGGTTTATATATAGAATAACAGATACCCGGGAGTGAGTTCCAGACTGGAATCTAATCGAGGGGTTTGAGGTGGTTTATATATAGAATAACTGATACCCGGGAGTGAGTTACAGATTGGAATCGAATCGAGGGGTTCAGGGTGGTTTATATATAGAATAACAGATACCCGGGAGTGAGTTACAGATTGGAATCGAATCGAGGGGTTCAGGGTGGTTTATATATAGAATAACAGATACCCGGGAGTGAGTTCCAGACTGGAATCTAATCGAGGGGTTTGAGGTGGTTTATATATAGAATAACTGATACCCGGGAGTGAGTTACAGACTGGAATCTAATCGAGGGGTTCAGGGTGGTTTATATATAGAATAACAGGTACCTGGGAGTGAGTTACAGACTGGAATCTAATCGAGGTGTTCATGGTGGTTTATCTCTAGAATAACAGATACCCGGGAGTGAGTTACAGACTGGAATCTAATCGAGGGATTCAGGGTGGTTTATATATAGAATAACAGATACCCGGGAGTGAGTTACAGACTGGAATCTAATCGAGGAGTTCGGGATGGTTTATATATAGAATAACAGATACCCGGGAGTGAGTTACAGACTGGAATCTAATCGAGGGGTTCGGGGTGATTTATATATCGAATAACAGACACCCGCGAGTGAGTTACAGACTGGAATCTAATCGAGGGGTTCGGGGTGGATTATATATAGAATAACAGGTACCTGGGAGTGAGTTACAGACTGGAATCTAATGGAGGGGTTCAGGGTGGTTTATATATAGAATAACAGATACCCGGGAGTGAGTTACAGACTGGAATCTAATCGAGGGGTTCAGGGTTGTTTATATATAGAATAACAGATACCCGGGAGTGAGTTACAGACTGGAATCTAATCGAGGGATTCAGGGTGGTTTATGTATCGAATAACAGATACCCGGGAGTGAGTTACTGACTGGAATCTAAATGAGAGTTCAGGGTGGTTTATATATAGAATAACAGAGACCCGGGAGTGAATTAAAGATTGGAATCGAATCGAGGGGTTCAGGGTGGTTTATATATAGAATAACAGATACCCGGGAGTGAGTTCCAGACTGGAATCTAATCGAGGTGTTCAGGGTTGTTTATATATCGAATAACAGATACCCGGGAGTGAGTTACAGACTGGAATCTAATCGAGGGGTTCGGGGTGGTTTATATATCGAATAACAGACACCCGGGAGTGAGTTACAGACTGGAATCAAATCGAGGGGTTCGGGGTGGTTTATATATAGAATAACAGGTACCTGGGAGTGAGTTACAGACTGGAATCTAATCGAGGGGTTCAGGGTGGTTTATATATAGAATTACAGATACCCGGGAGTGAGTTACAGACTGGAATCTAATCGAGGGATTCAGGGTGGTTTATATATCGAATAACAGATACCCGGGAGTGAGTTACAGACTGGAATCTAATCGAGGGGTTCGGGATGGTTGAGTTTTAGAATAACAGACACCCGGGAGTGAGTTACAGACTGGAATCTAATCGAGGGGTTCGGGTTGGTTTATATATAGAATAACAGATACCCGGGAGTGAGTTACAGACTGGAATCTAATCGAGGGGTTCGGGGTGGTTTATATATAGAATAACAGATACACGGGAGTGAGTTACAGACTGGAATCTAATCTAGGAGTTTGTGGGTTTTATAGAAAGAATAACAGATACCCGGGAGTGAGTTACAGACTGGAATCTAATCGAGGGGTTCGGGGTGGTTTATATATAGAATACCAGATACCCGGGAGTGAGTTACAGACTGGAATCTAATCGAGGGATTCTGGTTGGTTGATATATAGAATAACAGAAACCCGGGAGTGAGTTACAGACTGGGATCTAATCGAGAGTTCGGGGTTGTTTATATATAGAATAACAGATACCCGGGCGTGAGTTACAGACTGGGATCTAATCGAGAGATCGGGGTTGGTTTATATATAGAATAACAGATACCCGGGAGTGAGTTACTGACTGGGATCTAATCGAGAGTTCGGGGTTGTTTATATATAGAATAATAGATACCCGGGAGTGAGTTACAGACTGGGATCTAATCGAGAGATCGGGGTTGGTTTATATATAGAATAACAGGTACCTGGGAGTGAGTTACAGACTGGAATCTAATCGAGGGGTTCGGGGGTGTTTATATATAGAATATCAAACACCCGGGAGTGAGCTACAGACTGGAATCTAATCGAGGGTTCAGGGTGGTTTCTATATAGAGTAACAGATACCCGGGAGTGAGTTACAGACTGGAATCTAAATGAGAGTTCAGGGTGGTTTATATATAGAATAACAGATACCCGGGAGTGAGTTACAGACTGGAATCTAAATGAGAGTTCAGGGTGGTTTACATATAGAATAACAGATACCCGAGAGTGAGTTATAGGCTGGAATCGAATCGAGGTGTTCTGGGTGGTTTATATATAGAATAACAGATACCCGAGAGTGAGTTACAGACGGGAATCTAATCGTGGGGTTTGGGGGGTTTTATATATAAAATAACAGATACCCGGGAGTGAGTTACAGACTGGAATCTAATCGAGGGGTTCGGGGTGGTTTATATATCGAATAACAGATACCCCGGAGTGAGTTCCAGACTGGAATCTAATCGAGGGGTTCGGGGTGGTTTATATATAGAATAACAGATACCCGAGAGTGAGTTACAGGCTGGAATCTAATCGAGGTGTTCTGGGTGGTTTATATATCGAATAACAGATACCCGAGAGTGAGTTACAGACGGGAATCTAATCGAGGGGTTTGGGGGGTTTTATATATAAAATAACAGATACCCGGGAGTGAGTTACAGACTGGAATCTAATCGAGGGGTTCGGGGTGGTTTATGTATCGAATAACAGATACCCGGGAGTGAGTTACAGACTGGAATCTAATCGAGGTGTTCAGGGTGGTTTATATATAGAATAACAGATACCCGGGAGTGAGTTACAGACTGGAATCTAATCGATGGGTTTCGGGGGGTTTATATATCGAATAACAGAAACCCGGGTGTGAGTTACAGACTGGAATCTAATCGAGGGGTTCAGGGTGGTTTATATACAGAATAACAGATACCCGGGAGTGAGTTACAGACTGGAATCTAATCGAGGTGTTCAGGGTTGTTTATATATAGAATAACTGATACCCGGGAGTGAGTTACAGACTGGAATCTAATCGAGGGGTTTGAGGTGGTTTATATATAGAATAACTGATACCCGGGAGTGAGTTACAGACTGGAATCTAATCGAGGGATTCAGGGTGGTTTATATATATAGAATAACAGATACCCGGGAGTGAGTTACAGACTGGAATCTAATCGAGGGGTTCGGGGTGGTTGAGTTTTAGAATAACATTCTGGGGAGTGAGTTCCAGACTGGAATCTAATCGAGGGGTTCGGGGTGGTTGAGTTTTAGAATAACATTCTGGGGAGTGAGTTCCAGACTGGAATCTAATCTAGGCGTTTGGGGGTTTTATATATAGAATAACAGATACCCTGGAGTGAGTTACAGACTGGAATCTAATCGAGCGGTTCGGGTTGGTTTATATATAGAATAACAGATACCCGGGAGTGAGTTACAGACTGGAATCTAATCGAGGGGTTCGGGGTGGTTTATATACAGAATAACAGATACCCCGGAGTGAGTTACAGACTGGAATCTAATCGAGGGATTCAGGGTGGTTTATATACAGAATAACAGATACCCGGGAGTGAGTTACAGACTGGAATCTAAATGAGAGTTCAGGGTGGTTTATATATAGAATAACAGATACCCCGGAGTGAGTTACAGACTGGAATCTAATCGAGCGTTCAGGGTGGTTTATATATAGAATAACAGATACCCGGGAGTGAGTTTCAGACTGGAATCTTATCGAGGGGTTCGGGTGGTTTATATATAGAATAACAGATACCCGGGAGTGTGTTACAGACTGGAATCTAATCGAGGGGTTCAGGGTGGTTTATATATAGAGAATAACAGATACCCTGGAGTGAGTTACAGACTGGAATCTAATCGAGGGATTCAGGGTGGTTTATATATAGAATAACAGATACCCGGGAGTGAGTTACAGACTGGAATCTAATCGAGGGGTTCGGGGTGGTTTATATATAGAATAACAGATACCCGGGACTGAGTTACAGACTGGAATCTAATCGAGGGGTTCGGGGTGGTTTATATATAGAATAACAGATACCCAGGAGTGAGTTACAGACTGGAATCTAATCGAGGGGTTCGGGGTGGTTGAGTTTTAGAATAACATTCTGGGGAGTGAGTTCCAGACTGGAATCTAATCTAGGCGTTTGGGGATTTTATATATAGAATAACAGATACCCTGGAGTGAGTTACAGACTGGAATCTAATCGAGGGGTTCAGGGTGGTTTATATATAGAATAACAGATACCCGGGTGTGAGTTACAGACTGGAATCTAATCGAGGTGTTCGGGTTGGTTTATATATAGAAAAGCAGATACCCGGGAGTGAGTTACAGACTGGAATCTAGTCGAGGGATTCAGGGTGGTTTATATATAGAATAACAGATACCCGGGAGTGAGTTACAGACTGGAATCTAATCGAGGGATTCAGGGTGGTTTATATACAGAATAACAGATACCCGGGAGTGAGTTCCAGACTGGAATCTAAATGAGAGTTCAGGGTGGTTTATAGATAGAATAACAGATACCCCGGAGTGAGTTACAGACTGGAATCTAATCGAGGGTTCAGGGTGGTTTATATATAGAATAACAGATACCCGGGAGTGAGTTACAGACTGGAATCTAATCGAGGGGTTCGGGTGGTTTATATATAGAATAACAGATACCCTGGAGTGAGTTACAGACTGGAATCTAATCGAGGGGTTCGGGGTGGTTTATATATAGAATAACAGATACCCAGGAGTGAGTTACAGACTGGAATCTAATCGAGGGGTTCGGGGTGGTTGAGTTTTAGAATAACATTCTGGGGAGTGAGTTCCAGACTGGAATCTAATCTAGGCGTTTGGGGATTTTATATATAGAATAACAGATACCCGGGTGTGAGTTACAGACTGGAATCTAATCGAGCGGTTCGGGTTGGTTTATATATAGAAAAGCAGATACCCGGGAGTGAGTTACAGACTGGAATCTAGTCGAGGGATTCAGGGTGGTTTATATATAGAATAACAGATACCCGGGAGTGAGTTACAGACTGGAATCTAATCGAGGGGTTCGGGGTGGTTTATATACAGAATAACAGATACCCGGGAGTGAGTTACAGACTGGAATCTAAATGAGAGTTCAGGGTGGTTTATATATAGAATAACAGATACCCCGGAGTGAGTTACAGACTGGAATCTAATCGAGGGTTCAGGGTGGTTTATATATAGAATAACAGATACCCGGGAGTGAGTTTCAGACTGGAATTTAATCGAGGGGTTCGGGTGGTTTATATATAGAATAACAGATACCCGGGAGTGAGTTACAGACTGGAATCTAATCGAGGGATTCAGGGTGGTTTATATACAGAATAACAGATACCCGGGAGTGAGTTACAGACTGGAATCTAATCGAGGGGTTCGGGGTGGTTTATATACAGAATAACAGATACCCGGGAGTGAGTTACAGACTGGAATCTAAATGAGAGTTCAGGGTGGTTTATATATAGAATAACAGATACCCCGGAGTGAGTTACAGACTGGAATCTAATCGAGGGTTCAGGGTGGTTTATATATAGAATAACAGATACCCGGGAGTGAGTTTCAGACTGGAATTTAATCGAGGGGTTCGGGTGGTTTATATATAGAATAACAGATACCCGGGAGTGAGTTACAGACTGGAATCTAATCGAGGGATTCAGGGTGGTTTATATACAGAATAACAGATACCCGGGAGTGAGTTACAGACTGGAATCTAATCGAGGGGTTCGGGGTGGTTTATATATAGAATAACAGATACCCAGGAGTGAGTTACAGACTGGAATCTAATCGAGGGGTTCAGGGTGGTTTATATATAGAATAACAGATACCCGGGATTGAGGTACAGACTGGAATCCAATCGAGGGGTTCGGGGTGGTTTATCTCTAGAATAACAGATACCCGGGAGTGAATTACAGACTGGAATCTAATCGAGGGATTCAGGGTGGTTTATGTATCGAATAACAGATACCCGGGAGTGAGTTACTGACTGGAATCTAAATGAGAGTTCAGGGTGGTTTATATATAGAATAACAGATACCCGGGAGTGAATTACAAATTGGAATCTAATCGAGGGGTTCAGGGTGGTTTATATATAGAATAACAGATACCCGGGAGTGAGTTCCAGACTGGAATCTAATCGAGGTGTTAGGGGTGGTTTATATATAGAATAACAGATAGCCGGGAGTGAGTTACAGACTGGAATCGAATCGAGGGGTTCAGGGTGGTTTATATATAGAATAACAGATACCCGGGAGTGAGTTACAGACTGGAATCTAATCGAGGGATTCAGGGTGGTTTATAGAATAACAGATACCCGGGAGTGAGTTACAGACTGGAATCTAATCGAGGGGTTCAGGGTGGTTTATATATAGAATAACAGGTACCTGGGAGTGAGTTACAGACTGGAATCTAATCGAGGGGTTCAGGGTGGTTTATCTCTAGAATAACAGGTACCTGGGAGTGAGTTACAGACTGGAATCTAATCGAGGGGTTCAGGGTGGTTTATCTCTAGAATAACAGATACCCGGGAGTGAGTTACAGACTGGAATCTAATCGAGGGATTCAGGGTGGTTTATATATAGAATAACAGATACCCGGGAGTGAGTTACAGACTGGATTCTAATCGAGAGTTCAGGGTTGGTTTATACATAGAAAAACAGATACCCGGGAGTGAGTTACAGACTGGGATATAATCGAGAGTTCGGGGTTGGTTTATATATAGAATAACAAACACCCGGGAGTGAGTTACAGACTGGAATCTAATCGAGGTGTTAGGGGTGGTTTATATATAGAATAACAGATACCCGGGAGTGAGTTACAGACTGGAATCTAATCGAGGTGTTCAGGGTGGTTTATAGATAGAATAACAGATACCCAGGAGTGAGTTCCAGACTGGAATCTAATCGAGGTGTTCAGGGTTGTTTATATATTGAATATCAAACACCCGGGAGTGAGTTACAGACTGGAATCAAATCGGGGGGTTCGGGGTTGTTTATATATAGAATAACAGATACCCGGGAGTGAGTGACAGACTGGAATCTAATCAAGGGGTTCGGGGTGGTTTATATATAGAATAACAGATACCCGGGAGTGAGTTACAGACTGGAATCTAATCGAGGGTTCAGGGTGGTTTATATATCGAATAACTGATACCCGGGAGTGAGTTACAGACTGGAATCTAATCGAGGGGTTCAGGGTGGTTTATATATAGAATAACAGGTACCTGGGAGTGAGTTACAGACTGGAATCTAATCGAGGGGTTCAGGGTGGTTTATCTCTAGAATAACAGATACCCGGGAGTGAGTTACAGACTGGAATCTAATCGAGGGATTCAGGGTGGTTTATATATAGAATAACAGATACCCGGGAGTGAGTTACAGACTGGAATCTAATCGAGGGGTTCGGGATGTTTTCTATATAGAATAACAGATACCCGGGAGTGAGTTACAGACTGGAATCTAATCGAGGGGTTCGGGGTGGTTTATGTATCGAATAACAGACACCCGGGAGTGAGTTACAGACTGGAATCTAATCGAGGGGTTCGGGGTGGCTTATATATAGAATAACAGGTACCTGGGAGTGATTTACAGACTGGAATCTAATCGAGGAGTTCAGGGTTTTTTATATATAGAATAACAGATACCCGGGAGTGAGTTACAGACTGGAATCTAATCGAGGGGTTCAGGGTGGTTTATATATAGAATAACAGATACCCGGGAGTGAGTTCCAGACTGGAATCTAATCGAGGGATTCAGGGTGGTTTATGTATAGAATAACAGATACCCGGGAGTGAGATACTGACTGGAATCTAAATGGGAGTCCAGGGTGGTTTATATATAGAATAGCAGATACCCGGGAGTGAGTTACAGACTGGAATCTAATCGAGGGGTTCGGGATGGTTTATCTATAGAATTACAGATACCCGGGAGTGAGTTACAGACTGGAATCTAATTGAGGGGTTTGAGGTGGTTTATATATAGAATAATTGATACCCGGGAGTGAGTTACAGACTGGAATCTAATCGAGGGATTCAGGGTGGTTTATATCTTGAATAACAGAAACCCGGGAGTGAGTTACGGACTGGAATCTAATCGAGGGGTTTGGGGTGGTTTATATATAGAATAACAGGTACCCGGGAGTGAGTTACAGACTGGAATCTAATCGAGGGGTTCAGGGTCGTTTATATATAGAATAACAGATACCCGGGAGTGAGTTACAGACTGGAATCTAATCGAGGGGTTCGGGATGGTTTATATATAGAATAACAGGTACCCGGGAGTGAGTTACAGACTGGAAT
Source organism: Mustelus asterias (assembly GCF_964213995.1). NCBI lineage: Eukaryota > Metazoa > Chordata > Chondrichthyes > Carcharhiniformes > Triakidae > Mustelus > Mustelus asterias. The sequence continues at coordinate 262,506 of NW_027595346.1, forward strand.
CTAATCGAGGGTTTCAGGGTGGTTTATATATGGAATAACAGACACTCGGGAGTGAGTTACAGACTGGAATCTAAATGAGAGTTCAGGGTGGTTTATATATAGAATTACAGACACCCGGGAGTGAGTTACAGACTGGAATCTAATCGATGGGTTCGGGGTAGTTTATATATAGCATAACAGATACCCGGGAGTGAGTTACAGACTGGAATCTAATCGAGAGTTCGGGGTTGGTTTATATATAGAATAACAGATACCCGGGAGTGAGTTACAGACTGGAATCTAATCGAGAGTTCGGGGTTGGTTTATAGATAGAATAACAGATACCCGGGAGTGAGTTACAGACTGGGATCTAATCGAGAGTTCGGGGTTGGTTGACATATAGAATAACAGATACCCGGGAGTGAGTTACAGACTGGAATCTAATCCAGGGGTTCAGGGTGGTTTATATATAGAATAACAGGTACCTGGGAGTGAGTTACAGACTGGAATCTAATCGAGGGGTTCAGGGTGGTTTATCTCTAGAATAACAGGTACCTGGGAGTGAGTTACAGACTGGAATCTAATCGAGGGGTTCAGGGTGGTTTATCTCTAGAATAACAGATACCCGGGAGTGAGTTACAGACTGGAATCTAATCGAGGGATTCAGGGTGGTTTATATATAGAATAACAGATACCCGGGAGTGAGTTACAGTCTGGAATCTAATCGAGAGTTCAGGGTTGGTTTATACATAGAAAAACAGATACCCGGGAGTGAGTTACAGACTGGGATATAATCGAGAGTTCGGGGTTGGTTTATATATAGAATAACAAACACCCGGGAGTGAGTTACAGACTGGAATCTAATCGAGGTGTTAGGGGTGGTTTATATATAGAATAACAGATACCCGGGAGTGAGTTACAGACTGGAATCTAATCGAGGGGTTCAGGGTGGTTTATATATAGAATAACAGATACCCGGGAGTGAGTTCCAGACTGGAATCTAATCGAGGTGTTCAGGGTTGTTTATATATTGAATATCAAACACCCGGGAGTGAGTTACAGACTGGAATCTAATCGAGGATTCAGGGTGGTTTATATATAGAATAACTGATACCCGGGAGTGAGTTACAGACTGGAATCTAATCGAGGGGTTCAGGGTGGTTTATATATAGAATAACAGGTACCTGGGAGTGAGTTACAGACTGGAATCTAATCGAGGGGTTCAGGGTGGTTTATCTCTAGAATAACAGATACCCGGGAGTGAGTTACAGACTGGAATCTAATCGAGGGATTCAGGGTGGTTTATATATAGAATAACAGATACCCGGGAGTGAGTTACAGACTGGAATCTAATCGAGGGGTTCGGGATGTTTTCTATATAGAATAACAGATACCCGGGAGTGAGTTACAGACTGGAATCTAATCGAGGGGTTCAGGGTTGTTTATATATCGAATAACAGACACCCGGGAGTAAGTTACACACTGGAATCTAATCGAGGGGTTCGGGGTGGCTTATATATAGAATAACAGGTACCTGGGAGTGATTTACAGACTGGAATCTAATCAAGGGGTTCAGGGTTTTTTATATATAGAATAACAGATACCCGGGAGTGAGTTACAGACTGGAATCTAACCGAGGGGTTCAGGGTGGTTTATATATAGAATAACAGATACCCGGGAGTGAGATACTGACTGGAATCTAAATGAGAGTTCAGGGTGGTTTATATATAGAATAACAGATACCCGGGAGTGAGTTACAGACTGGAATCTAATCCAGGGGTTCGGGATGGTTTATATATAGAATAACAGATACCTGGGAGTGAGTTACAGACTGGAATCTAATTGAGTGGTTTGAGGTGGTTTATATATAGAATAACTGATACCCGGGAGTGAGTTACAGACTGGAATCTAATCGAGGGATTCAGGGTGGTTTATATATAGAATAACAGAAACCCGGGAGTGAGTTACGGACTGGAATCTAATCGAGGGGTTTGGGGTGGTTTATATATAGAATAACAGGTACCCGGGAGTGAGTTACAGACTGGAATCTAATCGAGGGGTTCAGGGTGGTTTATATATAGAATAACAGATACCCGGGAGTGAGTTACAGACTGGAATCTAATCGAGGGGTTCGGGATGGTTTATATATAGAATAACAGGTACCCGGGAGTGAGTTACAGACTGGAATCTAATCGAGGGTTTCAGGGTGGTTTATACATAGAATAACAGACACTCGGGAGTGAGTTACAGACTGGAATCTAAATGAGAGTTCAGGGTGGTTTATATATAGAATAACAGACACCCGGGAGTGAGTTACAGACTGGAATCTAAATGAGAGTTCAGGGTGGTTTATATATAGAATAGCAGATACCCGGGAGTGAGTTACAGACTGGAATCTAAATGAGAGTTCAGGGTGGTTTATATGAAGAATAACAGATACCCGGGAGTGAGTTACAGACTGGAATCTAATCGATGGGTTCGGGGTAGTTTATATATAGAATAACAGATACCCGGGAGTGAGTTACAGACTGGAATCTAATCGAGAGTTCGGGGTTGGTTTATATATAGAATCACAGATACCCGGGAGTGAGTTACAGACTGGAATCTAATCGAGAGTTCGGGGTTGGTTTATAGATAGAATAACAGATACCCGGGAGTGAGTTACAGACTGGGATCTAATCGAGAGTTCGGGGTTGGTTTACATATAGAATAACAGATACCCGGGAGTGAGTTACAGATTGGAATCTAATCGAGGGATTCAGGGTGGTTTATATATACAATAACAGATACCCGGGAGTGAGTTACAGACTGGAATCTAATCAAGGGGTTCGGGGTGGTTTATAGAATAACAGATACCCGGGAGTGAGTTACAGACTGGAATCTAATCGAGGGATTCAGGGTGGTTTATATATTGAATAACAGGTACCTGGGAGTGAGTTACAGACTGGAATCTAATCGAGGCTTTCGGGGGGGTTTATGTTTAGAATATCAAACACCCGGGAGTGAGTTACAGACTGGAATCTAATCGAGTGTTCGGGGGTGGTTTATACATAGAATAACAGATACCCGGGAGTGAGTTACAGACTGGAATCTAATCGAGGGGTTCGGGGTTCCTTTATACATAGAATAACAGATACCCGGGAATGAGTGACAGACTGGAATCTAATCGAGGGTTCAGGGTGGTTTATATATAGAGTAACAGATACCCGGGAGTGAGTTACAGACTGGAATCTAATCGAGGGATTCAGGGTGCTTGATAGAATAACAGATACCCGGGAGTGAGTTACAGACTGGAATCTAATCGAGGGGTTCAGGTGGTTTATATATAGAATAACAGATACCCGGGAGTGAGTTACAGACTGGGATCTAATCCAGAGTTCAGGGTTGGTTTATACATAGAATAACAGATACCTGGGAGTGAGTTACAGACTGGGATCTAATCGAGAGTTCAGGGTTGGTTTATACATAGAAAAACAGATACCCGGGAGTGAGTTACAGACTGGGATCTAATCGAGAGTTCGGGGTTGGTTTATATATAGAATAACAAACACCCGGGAGTGAGTTACAGACTGGAATCTAATCGAGGGGTTAGGGGTGGTTTATATACAGAAGAACAGATACCCGGGAGTGAGTTACAGACTGGAATCTAATCGAGGAGTTCGGGATGGTTTATATATAGAATAACAGATACCCGGGAGTGAGTTCCAGACTGGAATCTAATCGAGGGGTTTGAGGTGGTTTATATATAGAATAACTGATACCCGGGAGTGAGTTACAGATTGGAATCGAATCGAGGGGTTCGGGGTGGTTTATATATAGAATAACAGATACCCGGGAGTGAGTTACAGATTGGAATCGAATCGAGGGGTTCCGGGTGGTTTATATATAGAATAACAGATACCCGGGAGTGAGTTCCAGACTGGAATCTAATCGAGGGGTTTGAGGTGGTTTATATCTCGAATAACTGATACCCGGGAGTGAGTTACAGACTGGAATCTAATCGAGGGGTTCAGGGTGGTTTATATATAGAATAACAGGTACCTGGGAGTGAGTTACAGACTGGAATCTAATCGAGGGGTTCAGGGTGGTTTATCTCTAGAATAACAGATACCCGGGAGTGAGTTACTGACTGGAATCTAAATGAGAGTTCAGGGTGGTTTATATATAGAATAACAGATACCCGGGAGTGAATTACAGATTGGAATCTAATCGAGGGGTTCAGGGTGGTTTATATATAGAATAACAGATACCCCGGAGTGAGTTCCAGACTGGAATCTAATCGAGGTGTTAGGGGTGGTTTATATATAGAATAACAGATAGCCGGGAGTGAGTTACAGACTGGAATCGAATCGAGGGGTTCAGGGTGGTTTATATATAGAAGAACAGATACCCGGGAGTGAGTTACAGACTGGAATCTAATCGAGGGATTCAGGGTGGTTTATAGAATAACAGATACCCGGGAGTGAGTTACAGACTGGAATCTAATCGAGGGGTTCAGGGTGGTTTATATATAGAATAACAGGTACCTGGGAGTGAGTTACAGACTGGAATCTAATCGAGGGGTTCAGGGTGGTTTATCTCTAGAATAACAGGTACCTGGGAGTGAGTTACAGACTGGAATCTAATCGAGGGGTTCAGGGTGGTTTATCTCTAGAATAACAGATACCCGGGAGTGAGTTACAGACTGGAATCTAATCGAGGGATTCAGGGTGGTTTATATCTTGAATAACAGAAACCCGGGAGTGAGTTACGGACTGGAATCTAATCGAGGGGTTTGGGGTGGTTTATATATAGAATAACAGGTACCCGGGAGTGAGTTACAGACTGGAATCTAATCGAGGGGTTCAGGTTCGTTTATATATAGAATAACAGATACCCGGGAGTGAGTTACAGACTGGAATCTAATCGAGGGGTTCGGGATGGTTTATATATAGAATAACAGGTACCCGGGAGTGAGTTACAGACTGGAATCTAATCGAGGGTTTCAGGGTGGTTTATATATGGAATAACAGACACTCGGGAGTGAGTTACAGACTGGAATCTAAATGAGAGTTCAGGGTGGTTTATATATAGAATTACAGACACCCGGGAGTGAGTTACAGACTGGAATCTAATCGATGGGTTCGGGGTAGTTTATATATAGCATAACAGATACCCGGGAGTGAGTTACAGACTGGAATCTAATCGAGAGTTCGGGGTTGGTTTATATATAGAATAACAGATACCCGGGAGTGAGTTACAGACTGGAATCTAATCGAGAGTTCGGGGTTGGTTTATAGATAGAATAACAGATACCCGGGAGTGAGTTACAGACTGGGATCTAATCGAGAGTTCGGGGTTGGTTGACATATAGAATAACAGATACCCGGGAGTGAGTTACAGACTGGAATCTAATCCAGGGGTTCAGGGTGGTTTATATATAGAATAACAGGTACCTGGGAGTGAGTTACAGACTGGAATCTAATCGAGGGGTTCAGGGTGGTTTATCTCTAGAATAACAGGTACCTGGGAGTGAGTTACAGACTGGAATCTAATCGAGGGGTTCAGGGTGGTTTATCTCTAGAATAACAGATACCCGGGAGTGAGTTACAGACTGGAATCTAATCGAGGGATTCAGGGTGGTTTATATATAGAATAACAGATACCCGGGAGTGAGTTACAGTCTGGAATCTAATCGAGAGTTCAGGGTTGGTTTATACATAGAAAAACAGATACCCGGGAGTGAGTTACAGACTGGGATATAATCGAGAGTTCGGGGTTGGTTTATATATAGAATAACAAACACCCGGGAGTGAGTTACAGACTGGAATCTAATCGAGGTGTTAGGGGTGGTTTATATATAGAATAACAGATACCCGGGAGTGAGTTACAGACTGGAATCTAATCGAGGGGTTCAGGGTGGTTTATATATAGAATAACAGATTCCCGGGAGTGAGTTCCAGACTGGAATCTAATCGAGGTGTTCAGGGTTGTTTATATATTGAATATCAAACACCCGGGAGTGAGTTACAGACTGGAATCTAATCGAGGATTCAGGGTGGTTTATATATAGAATAACTGATACCCGGGAGTGAGTTACAGACTGGAATCTAATCGAGGGGTTCAGGGTGGTTTATATATAGAATAACAGGTACCTGGGAGTGAGTTACAGACTGGAATCTAATCGAGGGGTTCAGGGTGGTTTATCTCTAGAATAACAGATACCCGGGAGTGAGTTACAGACTGGAATCTAATCGAGGGATTCAGGGTGGTTTATATATAGAATAACAGATACCCGGGAGTGAGTTACAGACTGGAATCTAATCGAGGGGTTCGGGATGTTTTCTATATAGAATAACAGATACCCGGGAGTGAGTTACAGACTGGAATCTAATCGAGGGGTTCAGGGTTGTTTATATATCGAATAACAGACACCCGGGAGTAAGTTACACACTGGAATCTAATCGAGGGGTTCGGGGTGGCTTATATATAGAATAACAGGTACCTGGGAGTGATTTACAGACTGGAATCTAATCAAGGGGTTCAGGGTTTTTTATATATAGAATAACAGATACCCGGGAGTGAGTTACAGACTGGAATCTAACCGAGGGGTTCAGGGTGGTTTATATATAGAATAACAGATACCCGGGAGTGATATACTGACTGGAATCTAAATGAGAGTTCAGGGTGGTTTATATATAGAATAACAGATACCCGGGAGTGAGTTACAGACTGGAATCTAATCCAGGGGTTCGGGATGGTTTATATATAGAATAACAGATACCTGGGAGTGAGTTACAGACTGGAATCTAATTGAGTGGTTTGAGGTGGTTTATATATAGAATAACTGATACCCGGGAGTGAGTTACAGACTGGAATCTAATCGAGGGATTCAGGGTGGTTTATATATAGAATAACAGAAACCCGGGAGTGAGTTACGGACTGGAATCTAATCGAGGGGTTTGGGGTGGTTTATATATAGAATAACAGGTACCCGGGAGTGAGTTACAGACTGGAATCTAATCGAGGGGTTCAGGGTGGTTTATATATAGAATAACAGATACCCGGGAGTGAGTTACAGACTGGAATCTAATCGAGGGGTTCGGGATGGTTTATATATAGAATAACAGGTACCCGGGAGTGAGTTACAGACTGGAATCTAATCGAGGGTTTCAGGGTGGTTTATACATAGAATAACAGACACTCGGGAGTGAGTTACAGACTGGAATCTAAATGAGAGTTCAGGGTGGTTTATATATAGAATAACAGACACCCGGGAGTGAGTTACAGACTGGAATCTAAATGAGAGTTCAGGGTGGTTTATATATAGAATAGCAGATACCCGGGAGTGAGTTACAGACTGGAATCTAAATGAGAGTTCAGGGTGGTTTATATGAAGAATAACAGATACCCGGGAGTGAGTTACAGACTGGAATCTAATCGATGGGTTCGGGGTAGTTTATATATAGAATAACAGATACCCGGGAGTGAGTTACAGACTGGAATCTAATCGAGAGTTCGGGGTTGGTTTATATATAGAATCACAGATACCCGGGAGTGAGTTACAGACTGGAATCTAATCGAGAGTTCGGGGTTGGTTTATAGATAGAATAACAGATACCCGGGAGTGAGTTACAGACTGGGATCTAATCGAGAGTTCGGGGTTGGTTTACATATAGAATAACAGATACCCGGGAGTGAGTTACAGATTGGAATCTAATCGAGGGATTCAGGGTGGTTTATATATACAATAACAGATACCCGGGAGTGAGTTACAGACTGGAATCTAATCAAGGGGTTCGGGGTGGTTTATAGAATAACAGATACCCGGGAGTGAGTTACAGACTGGAATCTAATCGAGGGATTCAGGGTGGTTTATATATTGAATAACAGGTACCTGGGAGTGAGTTACAGACTGGAATCTAATCGAGGCTTTCGGGGGGGTTTATGTTTAGAATATCAAACACCCGGGAGTGAGTTACAGACTGGAATCTAATCGAGTGTTCGGGGGTGGTTTATACATAGAATAACAGATACCCGGGAGTGAGTTACAGACTGGAATCTAATCGAGGGGTTCGGGGTTCCTTTATACATAGAATAACAGATACCCGGGAATGAGTGACAGACTGGAATCTAATCGAGGGTTCAGGGTGGTTTATATATAGAGTAACAGATACCCGGGAGTGAGTTACAGACTGGAATCTAATCGAGGGATTCAGGGTGCTTGATAGAATAACAGATACCCGGGAGTGAGTTACAGACTGGAATCTAATCGAGGGGTTCAGGTGGTTTATATATAGAATAACAGATACCCGGGAGTGAGTTACAGACTGGGATCTAATCCAGAGTTCAGGGTTGGTTTATACATAGAATAACAGATACCTGGGAGTGAGTTACAGACTGGGATCTAATCGAGAGTTCAGGGTTGGTTTATACATAGAAAAACAGATACCCGGGAGTGAGTTACAGACTGGGATCTAATCGAGAGTTCGGGGTTGGTTTATATATAGAATAACAAACACCCGGGAGTGAGTTACAGACTGGAATCTAATCGAGGGGTTAGGGGTGGTTTATATACAGAAGAACAGATACCCGGGAGTGAGTTACAGACTGGAATCTAATCGAGGAGTTCGGGATGGTTTATATATAGAATAACAGATACCCGGGAGTGAGTTCCAGACTGGAATCTAATCGAGGGGTTTGAGGTGGTTTATATATAGAATAACTGATACCCGGGAGTGAGTTACAGATTGGAATCGAATCGAGGGGTTCGGGGTGGTTTATATATAGAATAACAGATACCCGGGAGTGAGTTACAGATTGGAATCGAATCGAGGGGTTCAGGGTGGTTTATATATAGAATAACAGATACCCGGGAGTGAGTTCCAGACTGGAATCTAATCGAGGGGTTTGAGGTGGTTTATATCTCGAATAACTGATACCCGGGAGTGAGTTACAGACTGGAATCTAATCGAGGGGTTCAGGGTGGTTTATATATAGAATAACAGGTACCTGGGAGTGAGTTACAGACTGGAATCTAATCGAGGGGTTCAGGGTGGTTTATCTCTAGAATAACAGATACCCGGGAGTGAGTTACTGACTGGAATCTAAATGAGAGTTCAGGGTGGTTTATATATAGAATAACAGATACCCGGGAGTGAATTACAGATTGGAATCTAATCGAGGGGTTCAGGGTGGTTTATATATAGAATAACAGATACCCGGGAGTGAGTTCCAGACTGGAATCTAATCGAGGTGTTCGGGGTGGTTTATATATAGAATAACAGATAGCCGGGAGTGAGTTACAGACTGGAATCGAATCGAGGGGTTCAGGGTGGTTTATATATAGAATAACAGATACCCGGGAGTGAGTTACAGACTGGAATCTAATCGAGGGATTCAGGGTGGTTTATAGAATAACAGATACCCGGGAGTGAGTTACAGACTGGAATCTAATCGAGGGGTTCAGGGTGGTTTATATATAGAATAACAGGTACCTGGGAGTGAGTTACAGACTGGAATCTAATCGAGGGGTTCAGGGTGGTTTATCTCTAGAATAACAGGTACCTGGGAGTGAGTTACAGACTGGAATCTAATCGAGGGGTTCAGGGTGGTTTGTCTCTAGAATAACAGATACCCGGGAGTGAGTTACAGACTGAAATCTAATCGAGGGATTCAGGGTGGTTTATATATAGAATAACAGATACCCGGGAGTGAGTTACAGACTGGATTCTAATCGAGAGTTCAGGGTTGGTTTATACATAGAAAAACAGATACCCGGGAGTGAGTTACAGACTGGGATATAATCGAGAGTTCGGGGTTGGTTTATATATAGAATAACAAACACCCGGGAGTGAGTTACAGACTGGAATCTAATCGAGGTGTTAGGGGTGGTTTATATATAGAATAACACATACCCGGGAGTGAGTTACAGACTGGAATCTAATCGAGGGGTTCAGGGTGGTTTATAGATAGAATAACAGATACCCAGGAGTGAGTTCCAGACTGGAATCTAATCGAGGTGTTCAGGGTTGTTTATATATTGAATATCAAACACCCGGGAGTGAGTTACAGACTGGAATCAAATCGGGGGGTTCGGAGTTGTTTATATATAGAATAACAGATACCCGGGAGTGAGTGACAGACTGGAATCTAATCAAGGGGTTCGGGGTGGTTTATATATAGAATAACAGATACCCGGGAGTGAGTTACAGACTGGAATCTAATCGAGGGTTCAGGGTGGTTTATATATCGAATAACTGATACCCGGGAGTGAGTTACAGACTGGAATCTAATCGAGGGGTTCAGGGTGGTTTATATATAGAATAACAGGTACCTGGGAGTGAGTTACAGACTGGAATCTAATCGAGGGGTTCAGGGTGGTTTATCTCTAGAATAACAGATACCCGGGAGTGAGTTACAGACTGGAATCTAATCGAGGGATTCAGGGTGGTTTATATATAGAATAACAGATACCCGGGAGTGAGTTACAGACTGGAATCTAATCGAGGGGTTCGGGATGTTTTCTATATAGAATAACAGATACCCGGGAGTGAGTTACAGACTGGAATCTAATCGAGGGGTTCGGGGTGGTTTATATATCGAATAACAGACACCCGGGAGTGAGTTACAGACTGGAATCTAATCGAGGGGTTCGGGGTGGCTTATATATAGAATAACAGGTACCTGGGAGTGATTTACAGACTGGAATCTAATCGAGGGGTTCAGGGTTTTTTATATATAGAATAACAGATACCCGGGAGTGAGTTACAGACTGGAATCTAATCGAGCGGTTCAGGGTGGTTTATATATAGAATAACAGATACCCGGGAGTGAGTTCCAGACTGGAATCTAATCGAGGGATTCAGGGTGGTTTATGTATAGAATAACAGATACCCGGGAGTGAGATACTGACTGGAATCTAAATGAGAGTCCAGGGTGGTTTATATATAGAATAACAGATACCCGGGAGTGAGTTACAGACTGGAATCTAATCGAGGGGTTCGGGATGGTTTATATATAGAATTACAGATACCCGGGAGTGAGTTACAGACTGGAATCGAATTGAGGGGTTTGAGGTGGTTTATATATAGAATAATTGATACCCGGGAGTGAGTTACAGACTGGAATCTAATCGAGGGATTCAGGGTGGTTTATATCTTGAATAACAGAAACCCGGGAGTGAGTTACGGACTGGAATCTAATCGAGGGGTTTGGGGTGGTTTATATATAGAATAACAGGTACCCGGGAGTGAGTTACAGACTGGAATCTAATCGAGGGGTTCAGGGTCGTTTATATATAGAATAACAGATACCCGGGAGTGAGTTACAGACTGGAATCTAATCGAGGGGTTCGGGATGGTTTATATATAGAATAACAGGTACCCGGGAGTGAGTTACAGACTGGAATCTAATCGAGGGTTTCAGGGTGGTTTATATATGGAATAACAGACACTCGGGAGTGAGTTACAGACTGGAATCTAAATGAGAGTTCAGGGTGGTTTATATATAGAATTACAGACACCCGGGAGTGAGTTACAGACTGGAATCTAATCGATGGGTTCGGGGTAGTTTATATACAGCATAACAGATACCCGGGAGTGAGTTACAGACTGGAATCTAATCGAGAGTTCGGGGTTGGTTTATATATAGAATAACAGATACCCGGGAGTGAGTTACAGACTGGAATCTAATCGAGAGTTCGGGGTTGGTTTATAGATAGAATAACAGATACCCGGGAGTGAGTTACAGACTGGGATCTAATCGAGAGTTCGGGGTTGCTTTACATATAGAATAACAGATACCCGGGAGTGAGTTACAGACTGGAATCTAATCCAGGGGTTCGGGGTGGTTTATAGAATAACAGATACCCGGGAGTGAGTTACAGACAGGAATCTAATCGAGGGATTCAGGGTGGTTTATATATTGAATAACAGGTACCTGGGAGTGAGTTACAGACTGGAATCTAATCGAGGCTTTCGGGGGGGTTTATATATAGAATATCAAACACCCGGGAGTGAGTTACAGACTGGAATCTAATCGAGTGTTCGGGGTGGGTTATATATAGAGTAACAGATACCCGGGAGTGAGTTACAGACTGGATTCTAATCGAGGGATTCAGGGTGGTTTATAGAATAACAGATACCCGGGAGTGAGTTACAGACTGGAATCTAATCGAGGGGTTCAGGTGGTTTATATATAGAATAACAGATACCCGGGAGTGAGTTACAGACTGGGATCTAATCCAGAGTTCAGGGTTGGTTTATACATAGAATAACAGATACCTGGGAGTGAGTTACAGACTGGGATCTAATCGAGAGTTCAGGGTTGGTTTATACATAGAATAACAGATACCCGGGAGTGAGTTACAGACTGGAATCTAATCGAGGAGTTCGGGATGGTTTATATATAGAATAACAGATACCCGGGAGTGAGTTCCAGACTGGAATCTAATCGAGGGGTTTGAGGTGGTTTATATATAGAATAACTGATACCCGGGAGTGAGTTACAGATTGGAATCGAATCGAGGGGTTCAGGGTGGTTTATATATAGAATAACAGATACCCGGGAGTGAGTTACAGATTGGAATCGAATCGAGGGGTTCAGGGTGGTTTATATATAGAATAACAGATACCCGGGAGTGAGTTCCAGACTGGAATCTAATCGAGGGGTTTGAGGTGGTTTATATATAGAATAACTGATACCCGGGAGTGAGTTACAGACTGGAATCTAATCGAGGGGTTCAGGGTGGTTTATATATAGAATAACAGGTACCTGGGAGTGAGTTACAGACTGGAATCTAATCGAGGTGTTCAGGGTGGTTTATCTCTCGAATAACAGATACCCGGGAGTGAGTTACAGACTGGAATCTAATCGAGGGATTCAGGGTGGTTTATATATAGAATAACAGATACCCGGGAGTGAGTTACAGACTGGAATCTAATCGAGGAGTTCGGGATGGTTTATATATAGAATAACAGATTCCCGGGAGTGAGTTACAGACTGGAATCTAATCGAGGGGTTCGGGGTGATTTATATATCGAATAACAGACACCCGCGAGTGAGTTACAGACTGGAATCTAATCGAGGGGTTCGGGGTGGATTATATATAGAATAACAGGTACCTGGGAGTGAGTTACAGACTGGAATCTAATGGAGGGGTTCAGGGTGGTTTATATATAGAATAACAGATACCCGGGAGTGAGTTACAGACTGGAATCTAATCGAGGGGTTCAGGGTGGTTTATATATAGAATCACAGATACCCGGGAGTGAGTTACAGACTGGAATCTAATCGAGGGATTCAGGGTGGTTTATGTATCGAATAACAGATACCCGGGAGTGAGTTACTGACTGGAATCTAAATGAGAGTTCAGGGTGGTTTATATATAGAATAACAGAGACCCGGGAGTGAATTACAGATTGGAATCGAATCGAGGGGTTCAGGGTGGTTTATATATAGAATAACAGATACCCGGGAGTGAGTTCCAGACTGGAATCTAATCGAGGTGTTCAGGGTTGTTTATATATCGAATAACAGATACCCGGGAGTGAGTTACAGACTGGAATCTAATCGAGGGGTTCGGGGTGGTTTATATATCGAACAACAGACACCCGGGAGTGAGTTACAGACTGGAATCAAATCGAGGGGTTCGGGGTGGTTTATATATAGAATAACAGGTACCTGGGAGTGAGTTACAGACTGGAATCTAATCGAGGGGTTCAGGGTGGTTTATATATAGAATAACAGATACCCGGGAGTGAGTTACAGACTGGAATCTAATCGAGGGATTCAGGGTGGTTTATATATCGAATAACAGATACCCGGGAGTGAGTTACAGACTGGAATCTAATCGAGGGGTTCGGGATGATTGAGTTTTAGAATAACAGACACCCGGGAGTGAGTTACAGACTGGAATCTAATCGAGGGGTTCGGGTTGGTTTATATATAGAATAACAGATACCCGGGAGTGAGTTACAGACTGGAATCTAATCGAGGGGTTCGGGGTGGTTTATATATAGAATAACAGATACACGGGAGTGAGTTACAGACTGGAATCTAATCTAGGAGTTTGTGGGTTTTATAGAAAGAATAACAGATACCCGGGAGTGAGTTACAGACTGGAATCTAATCGAGGGGTTCGGGGTGGTTTATATATAGAATACCAGATACCCGGGAGTGAGTTACAGACTGCAATCGAATCGAGGGATTCTGGTTGGTTGATATATAGAATAACAGAAACCCGGGAGTGAGTTACAGACTGGGATCTAATCGAGAGTTCGGGGTTGTTTATATATAGAATAACAGATACCCGGGCGTGAGTTACAGACTGGAATCTAATCGAGAGTTCGGGGTTGGTTTATATATAGAATAACAGATACCCGGGAGTGAGTTACAGACTGGAATCTAATCGAGAGTTCGGGGTTGGTTTATAGATAGAATAACAGATACCCGGGAGTGAGTTACAGACTGGGATCTAATCGAGAGTTCGGGGTTGGTTGACATATAGAATAACAGATACCCGGGAGTGAGTTACAGACTGGAATCTAATCCAGGGGTTCAGGGTGGTTTATATATAGAATAACAGGTACCTGGGAGTGAGTTACAGACTGGAATCTAATCGAGGGGTTCAGGGTGGTTTATCTCTAGAATAACAGGTACCTGGGAGTGAGTTACAGACTGGAATCTAATCGAGGGGTTCAGGGTGGTTTATCTCTAGAATAACAGATACCCGGGAGTGAGTTACAGACTGGAATCTAATCGAGGGATTCAGGGTGGTTTATATATATAATAACAGATACCCGGGAGTGAGTTACAGTCTGGAATCTAATCGAGAGTTCAGGGTTGGTTTATACATAGAAAAACAGATACCCGGGAGTGAGTTACAGACTGGGATATAATCGAGAGTTCGGGGTTGGTTTATAAATAGAATAACAAACACCCGGGAGTGAGTTACAGACTGGAATCTAATCGAGGTGTTAGGGGTGGTTTATATATAGAATAACAGATACCCGGGAGTGAGTTACAGACTGGAATCTAATCGAGGGGTTCAGGGTGGTTTATATATAGAATAACAGATACCCGGGAGTGAGTTCCAGACTGGAATCTAATCGAGGTGTTCAGGGTTGTTTATATATTGAATATCAAACACCCGGGAGTGAGTTACAGACTGGAATCTAATCGAGGATTCAGGGTGGTTTATATATAGAATAACTGATACCCGGGAGTGAGTTACAGACTGGAATCTAATCGAGGGGTTCAGGGTGGTTTATATATAGAATAACAGGTACCTGGGAGTGAGTTACAGACTGGAATCTAATCGAGGGGTTCAGGGTGGTTTATCTCTAGAATAACAGATACCCGGGAGTGAGTTACAGACTGGAATCTAATCGAGGGATTCAGGGTGGTTTATATATAGAATAACAGATACCCGGGAGTGAGTTACAGACTGGAATCTAATCGAGGGGTTCGGGATGTTTTCTATATAGAATAACAGATACCCGGGAGTGAGTTACAGACTGGAATCTAATCGAGGGGTTCAGGGTTGTTTATATATCGAATAACAGACACCCGGGAGTAAGTTACACACTGGAATCTAATCGAGGGGTTCGGGGTGGCTTATATATAGAATAACAGGTACCTGGGAGTGATTTACAGACTGGAATCTAATCAAGGGGTTCAGGGTTTTTTATATATAGAATAACAGATACCCGGGAGTGAGTTACAGACTGGAATCTAACCGAGGGGTTCAGGGTGGTTTATATATAGAATAACAGATACCCGGGAGTGAGATACTGACTGGAATCTAAATGAGAGTTCAGGGTGGTTTATATATAGAATAACAGATACCCGGGAGTGAGTTACAGACTGGAATCTAATCCAGGGGTTCGGGATGGTTTATATATAGAATAACAGATACCTGGGAGTGAGTTACAGACTGGAATCTAATTGAGTGGTTTGAGGTGGTTTATATATAGAATAACTGATACCCGGGAGTGAGTTACAGACTGGAATCTAATCGAGGGATTCAGGGTGGTTTATATATAGAATAACAGAAACCCGGGAGTGAGTTACGGACTGGAATCTAATCGAGGGGTTTGGGGTGGTTTATATATAGAATAACAGGTACCCGGGAGTGAGTTACAGACTGGAATCTAATCGAGGGGTTCAGGGTGGTTTATATATAGAATAACAGATACCCGGGAGTGAGTTACAGACTGGAATCTAATCGAGGGGTTCGGGATGGTTTATATATAGAATAACAGGTACCCGGGAGTGAGTTACAGACTGGAATCTAATCGAGGGTTTCAGGGTGGTTTATACATAGAATAACAGACACTCGGGAGTGAGTTACAGACTGGAATCTAAATGAGAGTTCAGGGTGGTTTATATGAAGAATAACAGATACCCGGGAGTGAGTTACAGACTGGAATCTAATCGATGGGTTCGGGGTAGTTTATATATAGAATAACAGATACCCGGGAGTGAGTTACAGACTGGAATCTAATCGAGAGTTCGGGGTTGGTTTATATATAGAATCACAGATACCCGGGAGTGAGTTACAGACTGGAATCTAATCGAGAGTTCGGGGTTGGTTTATAGATAGAATAACAGATACCCGGGAGTGAGTTACAGACTGGGATCTAATCGAGAGTTCGGGGTTGGTTTACATATAGAATAACAGATACCCGGGAGTGAGTTACAGATTGGAATCTAATCGAGGGATTCAGGGTGGTTTATATATACAATAACAGATACCCGGGAGTGAGTTACAGACTGGAATCTAATCAAGGGGTTCGGGGTGGTTTATAGAATAACAGATACCCGGGAGTGAGTTACAGACTGGAATCTAATCGAGGGATTCAGGGTGGTTTATATATTGAATAACAGGTACCTGGGAGTGAGTTACAGACTGGAATCTAATCGAGGCTTTCGGGGGGGTTTATGTTTAGAATATCAAACACCCGGGAGTGAGTTACAGACTGGAATCTAATCGAGTGTTCGGGGGTGGTTTATACATAGAATAACAGATACCCGGGAGTGAGTTACAGACTGGAATCTAATCGAGGGGTTCGGGGTTCCTTTATACATAGAATAACAGATACCCGGGAATGAGTGACAGACTGGAATCTAATCGAGGGTTCAGGGTGGTTTATATATAGAGTAACAGATACCCGGGAGTGAGTTACAGACTGGAATCTAATCGAGGGATTCAGGGTGCTTGATAGAATAACAGATACCCGGGAGTGAGTTACAGACTGGAATCTAATCGAGGGGTTCAGGTGGTTTATATATAGAATAACAGATACCCGGGAGTGAGTTACAGACTGGGATCTAATCCAGAGTTCAGGGTTGGTTTATACATAGAATAACAGATACCTGGGAGTGAGTTACAGACTGGGATCTAATCGAGAGTTCAGGGTTGGTTTATACATAGAAAAACAGATACCCGGGAGTGAGTTACAGACTGGGATCTAATCGAGAGTTCGGGGTTGGTTTATATATAGAATAACAAACACCCGGGAGTGAGTTACAGACTGGAATCTAATCGAGGGGTTAGGGGTGGTTTATATACAGAAGAACAGATACCCGGGAGTGAGTTACAGACTGGAATCTAATCGAGGAGTTCGGGATGGTTTATATATAGAATAACAGATACCCGGGAGTGAGTTACAGATTGGAATCGAATCGAGGGGTTCAGGGTGGTTTATATATAGAATAACAGATACCCGGGAGTGAGTTCCAGACTGGAATCTAATCGAGGGGTTTGAGGTGGTTTATATATAGAATAACTGATACCCGGGAGTGAGTTACAGATTGGAATCGAATCGAGGGGTTCGGGGTGGTTTATATATAGAATAACAGATACCCGGGAGTGAGTTACAGATTGGAATCGAATCGAGGGGTTCAGGGTGGTTTATATATAGAATAACAGATACCCGGGAGTGAGTTCCAGACTGGAATCTAATCGAGGGGTTTGAGGTGGTTTATATCTCGAATAACTGATACCCGGGAGTGAGTTACAGACTGGAATCTAATCGAGGGGTTCAGGGTGGTTTATATATAGAATAACAGGTACCTGGGAGTGAGTTACAGACTGGAATCTAATCGAGGGGTTCAGGGTGGTTTATCTCTAGAATAACAGATACCCGGGAGTGAGTTACTGACTGGAATCTAAATGAGAGTTCAGGGTGGTTTATATATAGAATAACAGATACCCGGGAGTGAATTACAGATTGGAATCTAATCGAGGGGTTCAGGGTGGTTTATCTCTAGAATAACAGATACCCGGGAGTGAGTTACAGACTGGAATCTAATCGAGGGATTCAGGGTGGTTTATATATAGAATAACAGATACCCGGGAGTGAGTTACAGACTGGAATCTAATCGAGGGGTTCGGGATGTTTTCTATATAGAATAACAGATACCCGGGAGTGAGTTACAGACTGGAATCTAATCGAGGGGTTCGGGGTGGTTTATATATCGAATAACAGACACCCGGGAGTGAGTTACAGACTGGAATCTAATCGAGGGGTTCGGGGTGGCTTATATATAGAATAACAGGTACCTGGGAGTGATTTACAGACTGGAATCTAATCGAGGGGTTCAGGGTTTTTTATATATAGAATAACAGATACCCGGGAGTGAGTTACAGACTGGAATCTAATCGAGGGGTTCAGGGTGGTTTATATATAGAATAACAGATACCCGGGAGTGAGTTCCAGACTGGAATCTAATCGAGGGATTCAGGGTGGTTTATGTATAGAATAACAGATACCCGGGAGTGAGATACTGACTGGAATCTAAATGAGAGTCCAGGGTGGTTTATATATAGAATAACAGATACCCGGGAGTGAGTTACAGACTGGAATCTAATCGAGGGGTTCGGGATGGTTTATATATAGAAGTACAGATACCCGGGAGTGAGTTACAGACTGGAATCGAATTGAGGGGTTTGAGGTGGTTTATATATAGAATAATTGATACCCGGGAGTGAGTTACAGACTGGAATCTAATCGAGGGATTCAGGGTGGTTTATATCTTGAATAACAGAAACCCGGGAGTGAGTTACGGACTGGAATCTAATCGAGGGGTTTGGGGTGGTTTATATATAGAATAACAGGTACCCGGGAGTGAGTTACAGACTGGAATCTAATCGAGGGGTTCAGGGTCGTTTATATATAGAATAACAGATACCCGGGAGTGAGTTACAGACTGGAATCTAATCGAGGGGTTCGGGATGGTTTATATATAGAGTAACAGGTACCCGGGAGTGAGTTACAGACTGGAATCTAATCGAGGGTTTCAGGGTGGTTTATATATGGAATAACAGACACTCGGGAGTGAGTTACAGACTGGAATCTAAATGAGAGTTCAGGGTGGTTTATATATAGAATTACAGACACCCGGGAGTGAGTTACAGACTGGAATCTAATCGATGGGTTCGGGGTAGTTTATATACAGCATAACAGATACCCGGGAGTGAGTTACAGACTGGAATCTAATCGAGAGTTCGGGGTTGGTTTATATATAGAATAACAGATACCCGGGAGTGAGTTACAGACTGGAATCTAATCGAGAGTTCGGGGTTGGTTTATAGATAGAATAACAGATACCCGGGAGTGAGTTACAGACTGGGATCTAATCGAGAGTTCGGGGTTGCTTTACATATAGAATAACAGATACCCGGGAGTGAGTTACAGACTGGAATCTAATCCAGGGGTTCGGGGTGGTTTATAGAATAACAGATACCCGGGAGTGAGTTACAGACAGGAATCTAATCGAGGGATTCAGGGTGGTTTATATATTGAATAACAGGTACCTGGGAGTGAGTTACAGACTGGAATCTAATCGAGGCTTTCGGGGGGGTTTATATATAGAATATCAAACACCCGGGAGTGAGTTACAGACTGGAATCTAATCGAGTGTTCGGGGTGGTTTATATATAGAGTAACAGATACCCGGGAGTGAGTTACAGACTGGATTCTAATCGAGGGATTCAGGGTGGTTTATAGAATAACAGATACCCGGGAGTGAGTTACAGACTGGAATCTAATCGAGGGGTTCAGGTGGTTTATATATAGAATAACAGATACCCGGGAGTGAGTTACAGACTGGGATCTAATCCAGAGTTCAGGGTTGGTTTATACATAGAATAACAGATACCTGGGAGTGAGTTACAGACTGGGATCTAATCGAGAGTTCAGGGTTGGTTTATACATAGAAAAACAGATACCCGGGAGTGAGTTACAGACTGGAATCTAATCGAGGAGTTCGGGATGGTTTATATATAGAATAACAGATACCCGGGAGTGAGTTCCAGACTGGAATCTAATCGAGGGGTTTGAGGTGGTTTATATATAGAATAACTGATACCCGGGAGTGAGTTACAGATTGGAATCGAATCGAGGGGTTCAGGGTGGTTTGTATATAGAATAACAGATACCCGGGAGTGAGTTACAGATTGGAATCGAATCGAGGGGTTCAGGGTGGTTTATATATAGAATAACAGATACCCGGGAGTGAGTTCCAGACTGGAATCTAATCGAGGGGTTTGAGGTGGTTTATATATAGAATAACTGATACCCGGGAGTGAGTTACAGACTGGAATCTAATCGAGGGGTTCAGGGTGGTTTATATATAGAATAACAGGTACCTGGGAGTGAGTTACAGACTGGAATCTAATCGAGGTGTTCAGGGTGGTTTATCTCTCGAATAACAGATACCCGGGAGTGAGTTACAGACTGGAATCTAATCGAGGGATTCAGGGTGGTTTATATATAGAATAACAGATACCCGGGAGTGAGTTACAGACTGGAATCTAATCGAGGAGTTCGGGATGGTTTATATATAGAATAACAGATACCCGGGAGTGAGTTACAGACTGGAATCTAATCGAGGGGTTCGGGGTGATTTATATATCGAATAACAGACACCCGCGAGTGAGTTACAGACTGGAATCTAATCGAGGGGTTCGGGGTGGATTATATATAGAATAACAGGTACCTGGGAGTGAGTTACAGACTGGAATCTAATGGAGGGGTTCAGGGTGGTTTATATATAGAATAACAGATACCCGGGAGTGAGTTACAGACTGGAATCTAATCGAGGGGTTCAGGGTGGTTTATATATAGAATCACAGATACCCGGGAGTGAGTTACAGACTGGAATCTAATCGAGGGATTCAGGGTGGTTTATGTATCGAATAACAGATACCCGGGAGTGAGTTACTGACTGGAATCTAAATGAGAGTTCAGGGTGGTTTATATATAGAATAACAGAGACCCGGGAGTGAATTACAGATTGGAATCGAATCGAGGGGTTCAGGGTGGTTTATATATAGAATAACAGATACCCGGGAGTGAGTTCCAGACTGGAATCTAATCGAGGTGTTCAGGGTTGTTTATATATCGAATAACAGATACCCGGGAGTGAGTTACAGACTGGAATCTAATCGAGGGGTTCGGGGTGGTTTATATATCGAACAACAGACACCCGGGAGTGAGTTACAGACTGGAATCAAATCGAGGGGTTCGGGGTGGTTTATATATAGAATAACAGGTACCTGGGAGTGAGTTACAGACTGGAATCTAATCGAGGGGTTCAGGGTGGTTTATATATAGAATAACAGATACCCGGGAGTGAGTTACAGACTGGAATCTAATCGAGGGATTCAGGGTGGTTTATATATCGAATAACAGATACCCGGGAGTGAGTTACAGACTGGAATCTAATCGAGGGGTTCGGGATGATTGAGTTTTAGAATAACAGACACCCGGGAGTGAGTTACAGACTGGAATCTAATCGAGGGGTTCGGGTTGGTTTATATATAGAATAACAGATACCCGGGAGTGAGTTACAGACTGGAATCTAATCGAGGGGTTCGGGGTGGTTTATATATAGAATAACAGATACACGGGAGTGAGTTACAGACTGGAATCTAATCTAGGAGTTTGTGGGTTTTATAGAAAGAATAACAGATACCCGGGAGTGAGTTACAGACTGGAATCTAATCGAGGGGTTCGGGGTGGTTTATATATAGAATACCAGATACCCGGGAGTGAGTTACAGACTGGAATCTAATCGAGGGATTCTGGTTGGTTGATATATAGAATAACAGAAACCCGGGAGTGAGTTACAGACTGGGATCTAATCGAGAGTTCGGGGTTGTTTATATATAGAATAACAGATACCCGGGCGTGAGTTACAGACTGGGATCTAATCGAGAGATCGGGGTTGGTTTATATATAGAATAACAGATACCCGGGAGTGAGTTACAGACTGGCATCTAATCGAGAGATCGGGGTTGGTTTATATATAGAATAACAGGTACCTGGGAGTGAGTTACAGACTTGAATCTAATCGAGGGGTTCGGGGGTATTTACATATAGAATATCAAACACCCGGGAGTGAGCTACAGACTGGAATCTAATCGAGGGTTCAGGGTGGTTTCTATATAGAGTAACAGATACCCGGGAGTGAGTTACAGACTGGAATCTAAATGAGAGTTCAGGGTGGTTTATATATAGAATAACAGATACCCGGGAGTGAGTTACAGACTGGAATCTAAATGAGAGTTCAGGGTGGTTTACATATAGAATAACAGATACCCGAGAGTGAGTTATAGGCTGGAATCTAATCGAGGTGTTCTGGGTGGTTTATATTTCGAATAACAGATACCCGAGAGTGAGTTACAGACGGGAATCTAATCGTGGGGTTTGGGGGGTTTTATATATAAAATAACAGATACCCGGGAGTGAGTTACAGACTGGAATCTAATCGAGGGGTTCGGGGTGGTTTATATATCGAATAACAGATACCCCGGAGTGAGTTCCAGACTGGAATCTAATCGAGGGGTTCGGGGTGGTTTATATATAGAATAACAGATACCCGAGAGTGAGTTACAGGCTGGAATCTAATCGAGGTGTTCTGGGTGGTTTATATATCGAATAACAGATACCCGAGAGTGAGTTACAGACGGGAATCTAATCGAGGGGTTTGGGGGGTTTTATATATAAAATAACAGATACCCGGGAGTGAGTTACAGACTGGAATCTAATCGAGGGGTTCGGGGTGGTTTATGTATCGAATAACAGATACCCGGGAGTGAGTTACAGACTGGAATCTAATCGAGGTGTTCAGGGTGGTTTATACATAGAATAACAGATACCCGGGAGTGAGTTACAGACTGGAATCTAATCGATGGGTTTCGGGGGGTTTATATATCGAATAACAGAAACCCGGGTGTGAGTTATAGACTGGAATCTAATCGAGGGGTTCAGGGTGGTTTATATACAGAATAACAGATACCCGGGAGTGAGTTACAGACTGGAATCTAATCGAGGTGTTCAGGTTTGTTTATATATAGAATCACAGATACCCGGGAGTGAGTTACCGACTGGAATCTAATCGAGGGATTCAGGGTGGTTTATGTATCGAATAACAGATACCCGGGAGTGAGTTACTGACTGGAATCTAAATGAGAGTTCAGGGTGGTTTATATATAGAATAACAGAGACCCGGGAGTGAATTACAGATTGGAATCGAATCGAGGGGTTCAGGGTGGTTTATATATAGAATAACAGATACCCGGGAGTGAGTTCCAGACTGGAATCTAATCGAGGTGTTCAGGGTTGTTTATATATCGAATAACAGATACCCGGGAGTGAGTTACAGACTGGAATCTAATCGAGGGGTTCGGGGTGGTTTATATATCGAACAACAGACACCCGGGAGTGAGTTACAGACTGGAATCAAATCGAGGGGTTCGGGGTGGTTTATATATAGAATAACAGGTACCTGGGAGTGAGTTACAGACTGGAATCTAATCGAGGGGTTCAGGGTGGTTTATATATAGAATAACAGATACCCGGGAGTGAGTTACAGACTGGAATCTAATCGAGGGATTCAGGGTGGTTTATATATCGAATAACAGATACCCGGGAGTGAGTTACAGACTGGAATCTAATCGAGGGGTTCGGGATGATTGAGTTTTAGAATAACAGACACCCGGGAGTGAGTTACAGACTGGAATCTAATCGAGGGGTTCGGGTTGGTTTATATATAGAATAACAGATACCCGGGAGTGAGTTACAGACTGGAATCTAATCGAGGGGTTCGGGGTGGTTTATATATAGAATAACAGATACACGGGAGTGAGTTACAGACTGGAATCTAATCTAGGAGTTTGTGGGTTTTATAGAAAGAATAACAGATACCCGGGAGTGAGTTACAGACTGGAATCTAATCGAGGGGTTCGGGGTGGTTTATATATAGAATACCAGATACCCGGGAGTGAGTTACAGACTGGAATCTAATCGAGGGATTCTGGTTGGTTGATATATAGAATAACAGAAACCCGGGAGTGAGTTACAGACTGGGATCTAATCGAGAGTTCGGGGTTGTTTATATATAGAATAACAGATACCCGGGCGTGAGTTACAGACTGGGATCTAATCGAGAGATCGGGGTTGGTTTATATATAGAATAACAGATACCCGGGAGTGAGTTACAGACTGGCATCTAATCGAGAGATCGGGGTTGGTTTATATATAGAATAACAGGTACCTGGGAGTGAGTTACAGACTGGAATCTAATCGAGGGGTTCGGGGGTATTTACATATAGAATATCAAACACCCGGGAGTGAGCTACAGACTGGAATCTAATCGAGGGTTCAGGGTGGTTTCTATATAGAGTAACAGATACCCGGGAGTGAGTTACAGACTGGAATCTAAATGAGAGTTCAGGGTGGTTTATATATAGAATAACAGATACCCGGGAGTGAGTTACAGACTGGAATCTAAATGAGAGTTCAGGGTGGTTTACATATAGAATAACAGATACCCGAGAGTGAGTTATAGGCTGGAATCTAATCGAGGTGTTCTGGGTGGTTTATATATAGAATAACAGATACCCGAGAGTGAGTTACAGACGGGAATCTAATCGTGGGGTTTGGGGGGTTTTATATATAAAATAACAGATACCCGGGAGTGAGTTACAGACTGGAATCTAATCGAGGGGTTCGGGGTGGTTTATATATCGAATAACAGATACCCCGGAGTGAGTTCCAGACTGGAATCTAATCGAGGGGTTCGGGGTGGTTTATATATAGAATAACAGATACCCGAGAGTGAGTTACAGGCTGGAATCTAATCGAGGTGTTCTGGGTGGTTTATATATCGAATAACAGATACCCGAGAGTGAGTTACAGACGGGAATCTAATCGAGGGGTTTGGGGGGTTTTATATATAAAATAACAGATACCCGGGAGTGAGTTACAGACTGGAATCTAATCGAGGGGTTCGGGGTGGTTTATGTATCGAATAACAGATACCCGGGAGTGAGTTACAGACTGGAATCTAATCGAGGTGTTCAGGGTGGTTTATACATAGAATAACAGATACCCGGGAGTGAGTTACAGACTGGAATCTAATCGATGGGTTTCGGGGGGTTTATATATCGAATAACAGAAACCCGGGTGTGAGTTATAGACTGGAATCTAATCGAGGGGTTCAGGGTGGTTTATATACAGAATAACAGATACCCGGGAGTGAGTTACAGACTGGAATCTAATCGAGGTGTTCAGGGTTGTTTATATATAGAATAACTGATACCCGGGAGTGAGTTACAGACTGGAATCTAATCGAGGGGTTTGAGGTGGTTTATATATAGAATAACTGATACCCGGGAGTGAGTTACAGACTGGAATCTAATCGAGGGATTCAGGGTGGTTTATATATATAGAATAACAGATACCCGGGAGTGAGTTACAGACTGGAATCTAATCGAGGGGTTCGGGGTGGTTGAGTTTTAGAATAACATTCTGGGGAGTGAGTTCCAGACTGGAATCTAATCGAGGGGTTCGGGGTGGTTGAGTTTTAGAATAACATTCTGGGGAGTGAGTTCCAGACTGGAATCTAATCTAGGCGTTTGGGGGTTTTATATATAGAATAACAGATACCCTGGAGTGAGTTACAGACTGGAATCTAATCGAGCGGTTCGGGTTGGTTTATATATAGAATAACAGATACCCGGGAGTGAGTTACAGACTGGAATCTAATCGAGGCGTTCGGGGTGGTTTATATACAGAATAACAGATACCCCGGAGTGAGTTACAGACTGGAATCTAATCGAGGGATTCAGGGTGGTTTATATACAGAATAACAGATACCCGGGAGTGGGTTACAGACTGGAATCTAAATGAGAGTTCAGGGTGGTTTATATATAGAATAACAGATACCCCGGAGTGAGTTACAGACTGGAATCTAATCGAGGGTTCAGGGTGGTTTATATATAGAATAACAGATACCCGGGAGTGAGTTTCAGACTGGAATCTTATCGAGGGGTTCGGGTGGTTTATATATAGAATAACAGATACCCGGGAGTGTGTTACAGACTGGAATCTAATCGAGGGGTTCAGGGTGGTTTATATGTAGAGAATAACAGATACCCTGGAGTGAGTTACAGACTGGAATCTAATCGAGGGATTCAGGGTGGTTTATATATAGAATAACAGATACCCGGGAGTGAGTTACAGACTGGAATCTAATCGAGGGGTTCGGGGTGGTTTATATATAGAATAACAGATACCCGGGACTGAGTTACAGACTGGAATCTAATCGAGGGGTTCGGGGTGGTTTATATATAGAATAACAGATACCCAGGAGTGAGTTACAGACTGGAATCTAATCGAGGGGTTCGGGGTGGTTGAGTTTTAGAATAACATTCTGGGGAGTGAGTTCCAGACTGGAATCTAATCTAGGCGTTTGGGGATTTTATATATAGAATAACAGATACCCTGGAGTGAGTTACAGACTGGAATCTAATCGAGGGGTTCAGGGTGGTTTATATATAGAATAACAGATACCCGGGTGTGAGTTACAGACTGGAATCTAATCGAGGTGTTCGGGTTGGTTTATATATCGAAAAGCAGATACCCGGGAGTGAGTTACAGACTGGAATCTAGTCGAGGGATTCAGGGTGGTTTATATATAGAATAACAGATACCCGGGAGTGAGTTACAGACTGGAATCTAATCGAGGGATTCAGGGTGGTTTATATACAGAATAACAGATACCCGGGAGTGAGTTCCAGACTGGAATCTAAATGAGAGTTCAGGGTGGTTTATATATAGAATAACAGATACCCCGGAGTGAGTTACAGACTGGAATCTAATCGAGGGTTCAGGGTGGTTTATATATAGAATAACAGATACCCGGGAGTGAGTTACAGACTGGAATCTAATCGAGGGGTTCGGGTGGTTTATATATAGAATAACAGATACCCTGGAGTGAGTGACAGACTGGAATCTAATCGAGGGATTCAGGGTGGTTTATATACAGAATAACAGATACCCGGGACTGAGTTACAGACTGGAATCTAATCGAGGGGTTCGGGGTGGTTTATATATAGAATAACAGATACCCAGGAGTGAGTTACAGACTGGAATCTAATCGAGGGGTTCGGGGTGGTTGAGTTTTAGAATAACATTCTGGGGAGTGAGTTCCAGACTGGAATCTAATCTAGGCGTTTGGGGATTTTATATATAGAATAACAGATACCCGGGTGTGAGTTACAGACTGGAATCTAATCGAGCGGTTCGGGTTGGTTTATATATAGAAAAGCAGATACCCGGGAGTGAGTTACAGACTGGAATCTAATCGAGGGGTTCGGGGTGGTTTATATACAGAATAACAGATACCCCGGAGTGAGTTACAGACTGGAATCTAATCGAGGGATTCAGGGTGGTTTATATACAGAATAACAGATACCCGGGAGTGAGTTACAGACTGGAATCTCATCGAGGTGTTCAGGGTTGTTTATATATTGAATATCAAACACCCGGGAGTGAGTTACAGACTGGAATCAAATCGGGGGGTTCGGGGTTGTTTATATATAGAATAACAGATACCCGGGAGTGAGTGACAGACTGGAATCTAATCAAGGGGTTCGGGGTGGTTTATATATAGAATAACAGATACCCGGGAGTGAGTTACAGACTGGAATCTAATCGAGGGTTCAGGGTGGTTTATATATCGAATAACTGATACCCGGGAGTGAGTTACAGACTGGAATCTAATCGAGGGGTTCAGGGTGGTTTATATATAGAATAACAGGTACCTGGGAGTGAGTTACAGACTGGAATCTAATCGAGGGGTTCAGGGTGGTTTATCTCTAGAATAACAGATACCCGGGAGTGAGTTACAGACTGGAATCGATTCGAGGGATTCAGGGTGGTTTATATATAGAATAACAGATACCCGGGAGTGAGTTACAGACTGGAATCTAATCGAGGGATTCAGGGTGGTTTATATATCGAATAACAGATACCCGGGAGTGAGTTACAGACTGGAATCTAATCGAGGGGTTCGGGATGGTTGAGTTTTAGAATAACAGACACCCGGGAGTGAGTTACAGACTGGAATCTAATCGAGGGGTTCGGGTTGGTTTATATATAGAATAACAGATACCCGGGAGTGAGTTACAGACTGGAATCTAATCGAGGGGTTCGGGGTGGTTTATATATAGAATAACAGATACACGGGAGTGAGTTACAGACTGGAATCTAATCTAGGAGTTTGTGGGTTTGAGAGAAAGAATAACAGATACCCGGGAGTGAGTTACAGACTGGAATCTAATCGAGGGGTTCGGGGTGGTTTATATATAGAATACCAGATACCCGGGAGTGAGTTACAGACTGGAATCTAATCGAGGGATTCTGGTTGGTTGATATATAGAATAACAGAAACCTGGGAGTGAGTTACAGACTGGGATCTAATCGAGAGTTCGGGGTTGTTTATATATAGAATAACAGATACCCGGGCGTGAGTTACAGACTGGGATCTAATCGAGAGATCGGGGTTGGTTTATATATAGAATAACAGATACCCGGGAGTGAGTTACTGACTGGGATCTAATCGAGAGTTCGGGGTTGTTTATATATAGAATAATAGATACCCGGGAGTGAGTTACAGACTGGGATCTAATCGAGAGATCGGGGTTGGTTTATATATAGAATAACAGGTACCTGGGAGTGAGTTACAGACTGGAATCAAATCGAGGGGTTCGGGGGTGTTTATATATAGAATATCAAACACCCGGGAGTGAGCTACAGACTGGAATCTAATCGAGGGTTCAGGGTGGTTTCTATATAGAGTAACAGATACCCGGGAGTGAGTTACAGACTGGAATCTAAATGAGAGTTCAGGGTGGTTTATATATAGAATAACAGATACCCGGGAGTGAGTTACAGACTGGAATCTAAATGAGAGTTCAGGGTGGTTTACATATAGAATAACAGATACCCGAGAGTGAGTTATAGGCTGGAATCGAATCGAGGTGTTCTGGGTGGTTTATATATAGAATAACAGATACCGGAGAGTGAGTTACAGACGGGAATCTAATCGTGGGGTTTGGGGGGTTTTATATATAAAATAACAGATACCCGGGAGTGAGTTACAGACTGGAATCTAATCGAGGGGTTCGGGGTGGTTTATATATCGAATAACAGATACCCCGGAGTGAGTTCCAGACTGGAATCTAATCGAGGGGTTCGGGGTGGTTTATATATAGAATAACAGATACCCGAGAGTGAGTTACAGGCTGGAATCTAATCGAGGTGTTCTGGGTGGTTTATATATCGAATAACAGATACCCGAGAGTGAGTTACAGACGGGAATCTAATCGAGGGGTTTGGGGGGTTTTATATATAAAATAACAGATACCCGGGAGTGAGTTACAGACTGGAATCTAATCGAGGGGTTCGGGGTGGTTTATGTATCGAATAACAGATACCCGGGAGTGAGTTACAGACTGGAATCTAATCGAGGTGTTCAGGGTGGTTTATATATAGAATAACAGATACCCGGGAGTGAGTTACAGACTGGAATCTAATCGATGGGTTTCGGGGGGTTTATATATCGAATAACAGAAACCCGGGTGTGAGTTACAGACTGGAATCTAATCGAGGGGTTCAGGGTGGTCTATATACAGAATAACAGATACCCGGGAGTGAGTTACAGACTGGAATCTAATCGAGGTGTTCAGGGTTGTTTATATATAGAATAACTGATACCCGGGAGTGAGTTACAGACTGGAATCTAATCGAGGGGTTTGAGGTGGTTTATATATAGAATAACTGATACCCGGGAGTGAGTTACAGACTGGAATCTAATCGAGGGATTCAGGGTGGTTTATATATATAGAATAACAGATACCCGGGAGTGAGTTACAGACTGGAATCTAATCGAGGGGTTCGGGGTGGTTGAGTTTTAGAATAACATTCTGGGGAGTGAGTTCCAGACTGGAATCTAATCGAGGGGTTCGGGGTGGTTGAGATTTAGAATAACATTCTGGGGAGTGAGTTCCAGACTGGAATCTAATCTAGGCGTTTGGGGGTTTTATATATAGAATAACAGATACCCTGGAGTGAGTTACAGACTGGAATCTAATCGAGCGGTTCGGGTTGGTTTATATATAGAATAACAGATACCCGGGAGTGAGTTACAGACTGGAATCTAATCGAGGGGTTCGGGGTGGTTTATATACAGAATAACAGATACCCCGGAGTGAGTTACAGACTGGAATCTAATCGAGGGATTCAGGGTGGTTTATATACAGAATAACAGATACCCGGGAGTGAGTTACAGACTGGAATCTAAATGAGAGTTCAGGGTGGTTTATATATAGAATAACAGATACCCCGGAGTGAGTTACAGACTGGAATCTAATCGAGGGTTCAGGGTGGTTTATATATAGAATAACAGATACCCGGGAGTGAGTTTCAGACTGGAATCTTATCGAGGGGTTCGGGTGGTTTATATATAGAATAACAGATACCCGGTAGTGTGTTACAGACTGGAATCTAATCGAGGGGTTCAGGGTGGTTTATATATAGAGAATAACAGATACCCTGGAGTGAGTTACAGACTGGAATCTAATCGAGGGATTCAGGGTGGTTTATATATAGAATAACAGATACCCGGGAGTGAGTTACAGACTGGAATCTAATCGAGGGGTTCGGGGTGGTTTATATATAGAATAACAGATACCCGGGACTGAGTTACAGACTGGAATCTAATCGAGGGGTTCGGGGTGGTTTATATATAGAATAACAGATACCCAGGAGTGAGTTACAGACTGGAATCTAATCGAGGGGTTCGGGGTGGTTGAGTTTTAGAATAACATTCTGGGGAGTGAGTTCCAGACTGGAATCTAATCTAGGCGTTTGGGGATTTTATATATAGAATAACAGATACCCTGGAGTGAGTTACAGACTGGAATCTAATCGAGGGGTTCAGGGTGGTTTATATATAGAATAACAGATACCCGGGTGTGAGTTACAGACTGGAATCTAATCGAGGTGTTCGGGTTGGTTTATATATAGAAAAGCAGATACCCGGGAGTGAGTTACAGACTGGAATCTAGTCGAGGGATTCAGGGTGGTTTATATATAGAATAACAGATACCCGGGAGTGAGTTACAGACTGGAATCTAATCGAGGGATTCAGGGTGGTTTATATACAGAATAACAGATACCCGGGAGTGAGTTCCAGACTGGAATCTAAATGAGAGTTCAGGGTGGTTTATATATAGAATAACAGATACCCCGGAGTGAGTTACAGACTGGAATCTAATCGAGGGTTCAGGGTGGTTTATATATAGAATAACAGATACCCGGGAGTGAGTTACAGACTGGAATCTAATCGAGGGGTTCGGGTGGTTTATATATAGAATAACAGATACCCTGGAGTGAGTTACAGACTGGAATCTAATCGAGGGATTCAGGGTGGTTTATATACAGAATAACAGATACCCGGGACTGAGTTACAGACTGGAATCTAATCGAGGGGTTCGGGGTGGTTTATATATAGAATAACAGATACCCAGGAGTGAGTTACAGACTGGAATCTAATCGAGGGGTTCGGGGTGGTTGAGTTTTAGAATAACATTCTGGGGAGTGAGTTCCAGACTGGAATCTAATCTAGGCGTTTGGGGATTTTATATATAGAATAACAGATACCCGGGTGTGAGTTACAGACTGGAATCTAATCGAGCGGTTCGGGTTGGTTTATATATAGAAAAGCAGATACCCGGGAGTGAGTTACAGACTGGAATCTAGTCGAGGGATTCAGGGTGGTTTATATATAGAATAACAGATACCCGGGAGTGAGTTACAGACTGGAATCTAATCGAGGGGTTCGGGGTGGTTTATATACAGAATAACAGATACCCCGGAGTGAGTTACAGACTGGAATCTAATCGAGGGATTCAGGGTGGTTTATATACAGAATAACAGATACCCGGGAGTGAGTTACAGACTGGAATCTAAATGAGAGTTCAGGGTGGTTTATATATAGAATAACAGATACCCCGGAGTGAGTTACAGACTGGAATCTAATCGAGGGTTCAGGGTGGTTTATATATAGAATAACAGATACCCGGGAGTGAGTTTCAGACTGGAATTTAATCGAGGGGTTCGGGTGGTTTATATATAGAATAACAGATACCCGGGAGTGAGTTACAGACTGGAATCTAATCGAGGGATTCAGGGTGGTTTATATACAGAATAACAGATACCCGGGAGTGAGTTACAGACTGGAATCTAATCGAGGGGTTCGGGGTGGTTTATATATAGAATAACAGATACCCAGGAGTGAGTTACAGACTGGAATCTAATCGAGGGGTTCAGGGTGGTTTATATATAGAATAACAGATACCCGGGATTGAGGTACAGACTGGAATCCAATCGAGGGGTTCGGGGTGGTTTATCTCTAGAATAACAGATACCCGGGAGTGAGTTACAGACTGGAATCTAATCGAGGGATTCAGGGTGGTTTATGTATCGAATAACAGATACCCGGGAGTGAGTTACTGACTGGAATCTAATTGAGAGTTCAGGGTGGTTTATATATAGAATAACAGATACCCGGGAGTGAATTACAAATTGGAATCTAATCGAGGGGTTCAGGGTGGTTTATATCTCGAATAACAGATACCCGGGAGTGAGTTCCAGACTGGAATCTAATCGAGGTGTTAGGGGTGGTTTATATATAGAATAACAGATAGCCGGGAGTGAGTTACAGACTGGAATCGAATCGAGGGGTTCAGGGTGGTTTATATATAGAATAACAGATACCCGGGAGTGAGTTACAGACTGGAATCTAATCGAGGGATTCAGGGTGGTTTATAGAATAACAGATACCCGGGAGTGAGTTACAGACTGGAATCTAATCGAGGGGTTCAGGGTGGTTTATATATAGAATAACAGGTACCTGGGAGTGAGTTACAGACTGGAATCTAATCGAGGGGTTCAGGGTGGTTTATCTCTAGAATAACAGGTACCTGGGAGTGAGTTACAGACTGGAATCTAATCGAGGGGTTCAGGGTGGTTTATCTCTAGAATAACAGATACCCGGGAGTGAGTTACAGACTGGAATCTAATCGAGGGATTCAGGGTGGTTTATATATAGAATAACAGATACCCGGGAGTGAGTTACAGACTGGATTCTAATCGAGAGTTCAGGGTTGGTTTATACATAGAAAAACAGATACCCGGGAGTGAGTTACAGACTGGGATATAATCGAGAGTTCGGGGTTGGTTTATATATAGAATAACAAACACCCGGGAGTGAGTTACAGACTGGAATCTAATCGAGGTGTTAGGGGTGGTTTATATATAGAATAACAGATACCCGGGAGTGAGTTACAGACTGGAATCTAATCGAGGGGTTCAGGGTGGTTTATAGATAGAATAACAGATACCCAGGAGTGAGTTCCAGACTGGAATCTAATCGAGGTGTTCAGGGTTGTTTATATATTGAATATCAAACACCCGGGAGTGAGTTACAGACTGGAATCAAATCGGGGGGTTCGGGGTTGTTTATATATAGAATAACAGATACCCGGGAGTGAGTGACAGACTGGAATCTAATCAAGGGGTTCGGGGTGGTTTATATATAGAATAACAGATACCCGGGAGTGAGTTACAGACTGGAATCTAATCGAGGGTTCAGGGTGGTTTATATATCGAATAACTGATACCCGGGAGTGAGTTACAGACTGGAATCTAATCGAGGGGTTCAGGGTGGTTTATATATAGAATAACAGGTACCTGGGAGTGAGTTACAGACTGGAATCTAATCGAGGGGTTCAGGGTGGTTTATCTCTAGAATAACAGATACCCGGGAGTGAGTTACAGACTGGAATCTAATCGAGGGATTCAGGGTGGTTTATATATAGAATAACAGATACCCGGGAGTGAGTTACAGACTGGAATCTAATCGAGGGGTTCGGGATGTTTTCTATATAGAATAACAGATACCCGGGAGTGAGTTACAGACTGGAATCTAATCGAGGGGTTCGGGGTGGTTTATATATCGAATAACAGACACCCGGGAGTGAGTTACAGACTGGAATCTAATCGAGGGGTTCGGGGTGGCTTATATATAGAATAACAGGTACCTGGGAGTGATTTACAGACTGGAATCTAATCGAGGAGTTCAGGGTTTTTTATATATAGAATAACAGATACCCGGGAGTGAGTTACAGACTGGAATCTAATCGAGGGGTTCAGGGTGGTTTATATATAGAATAACAGATACCCGGGAGTGAGTTCCAGACTGGAATCTAATCGAGGGATTCAGGGTGGTTTATGTATAGAATAACAGATACCCGGGAGTGAGATACTGACTGGAATCTAAATGGGAGTCCAGGGTGGTTTATATATAGAATAGCAGATACCCGGGAGTGAGTTACAGACTGGAATCTAATCGAGGCGTTCGGGATGGTTTATCTATAGAATTACAGATACCCGGGAGTGAGTTACAGACTGGAATCTAATTGAGGGGTTTGAGGTGGTTTATATATAGAATAATTGATACCCGGGAGTGAGTTACAGACTGGAATCTAATCGAGGGATTCAGGGTGGTTTATATCTTGAATAACAGAAACCCGGGAGTGAGTTACGGACTGGAATCTAATCGAGGGGTTTGGGGTGGTTTATATATAGAATAACAGGTACCCGGGAGTGAGTTACAGACTGGAATCTAATCGAGGGGTTCAGGGTCGTTTATATATAGAATAACAGATACCCGGGAGTGAGTTACAGACTGGAATCTAATCGAGGGGTTCGGGATGGTTTATATATAGAATAACAGGTACCCGGGAGTGAGTTACAGACTGGAATCTAATCGAGGGTTTCAGGGTGGTTTATATATGGAATAACAGACACTCGGGAGTGAGTTACAGACTGGAATCTCAATGAGAGTTCAGGGTGGTTTATATATAGAATTACAGACACCCGGGAGTGAGTTACAGACTGGAATCTAATCGATGGGTTCGGGGTAGTTTATATATAGCATAACAGATACCCGGGAGTGAGTTACAGACTGGAATCTAATCGAGGGTTCGGGGTTGGTTTATATATAGAATAACAGATACCCGGGAGTGAGTTACAGACTGGAATCTAATCGAGAGTTCGGGGTTGGTTTATAGATAGAATAACAGATACCCGGGAGTGAGTTACAGACTGGGATCTAATCGAGAGTTCGGGGTTGGTTGACATATAGAATAACAGATACCCGGGAGTGAGTTACAGACTGGAATCTAATCGAGGGATTCAGGGTGGTTTATAGAATAACAGATACCCGGGAGTGAGTTACAGACAGGAATCTAATCGAGGGATTCAGGGTGGTTTATATATTGAATAACAGGTACCTGGGAGTGAGTTACAGACTGGAATCTAATCGAGGCTTTCGGGGGGGTTTATATATAGAATATCAAACACCCGGGAGTGAGTTACAGACTGGAATCGAATCGAGTGTTCGGGGGTGGTTTATACATAGAATAACAGGTACCCGGGAGTGAGTTACAGACTGGAATCTAATCGAGGGGTTCGGGGTTCGTTTATACATAGAATAACAGATACCCGGGAATGAGTTACAGACTGGAATCTAATCGAGGGTTCAGGGTGGTTTATATATAGAGTAACAGATACCCGGGAGTGAGTTACAGACTGGATTCTAATCGAGGGATTCAGGGTGGTTTATAGAATAACAGATACCCGGGAGTGAGTTACAGACTGGAATCTAATCGAGGGGTTCAGGTGGTTTATATATAGAATAACAGATACCCGGGAGTGAGTTACAGACTGGGATCTAATCCAGAGTTCAGGGTTGGTTTATACATAGAATAACAGATACCTGGGAGTGAGTTACAGACTGGGATCTAATCGAGAGTTCAGGGTTGGTTTATACAGAGAAAAACAGATACCCGGGAGTGAGTTACAGACTGGAATCTAATCGAGGAGTTCGGGATGGTTTATATATAGAATAACAGATACCCGGGAGTGAGTTCCAGACTGGAATCTAATCGAGGGGTTTGAGGTGGTTTATATATAGAATAACTGATACCCGGGAGTGAGTTACAGATTGGAATCGAATCGAGGGGTTCAGGGTGGTTTATATATAGAATAACAGATACCCGGGAGTGAGTTCCAGACTGGAATCTAATCGAGGGGTTTGAGGTGGTTTATATATAGAATAACTGATACCCGGGAGTGAGTTACAGACTGGAATCTAATCGAGGGGTTCAGGGTGGTTTATATATAGAATAACAGGTACCTGGGAGTGAGTTACAGACTGGAATCTAATCGAGGTGTTCAGGGTGGTTTATCTCTAGAATAACAGATACCCGGGAGTGAGTTACAGACTGGAATCTAATCGAGGGATTCAGGGTGGTTTATATATAGAATAACAGATACCCGGGAGTGAGTTACAGACTGGAATCTAATCGAGGAGTTCGGGATGGTTTATATATAGAATAACAGATACCCGGGAGTGAGTTACAGACTGGAATCTAATCGAGGGGTTCGGGGTGATTTATATATCGAATAACAGACACCCGCGAGTGAGTTACAGACTGGAATCTAATCGAGGGGTTCGGGGTGGATTATATATAGAATAACAGGTACCTGGGAGTGAGTTACAGACTGGAATCTAATGGAGGGGTTCAGGGTGGTTTATATATCGAATAACAGATACCCGGGAGTGAGTTACAGACTGGAATCTAATCGAGGGGTTCAGGGTGGTTTATATATAGAATAACAGATACCCGGGAGTGAGTTACAGACTGGAATCTAATCGAGGGATTCAGGGTGGTTTATGTATCGAATAACAGATACCCGGGAGTGAGTTACTGACTGGAATCTAAATGAGAGTTCAGGGTGGTTTATATATAGAATAACAGAGACCCGGGAGTGAATTACAGATTGGAATCGAATCGAGGGGTTCAGGGTGGTTTATATATAGAATAACAGATACCCGGGAGTGAGTTCCAGACTGGAATCTAATCGAGAGTTCGGGGTTGGTTTATATATAGAATAACAAACACCCGGGAGTGAGTTACAGACTGGAATCTAATCGAGGTGTTAGGGGTGGTTTATATATAGAATAACAGATACCCGGGAGTGAGTTACAGACTGGAATCTAATCGAGGGGTTCAGGGTGGTTTATAGATAGAATAACAGATACCCAGGAG